>NC_136424.1:132432500-132722500 GCF_052625555.1 Lactuca saligna | reverse complement strand
CGAAAAAAACTATATTGAAACCAATGATATAAGGAAACCAAAGTGGTAGCATAATCTGAATTGGGTCTTGATGTAAGCATCCTTCATAGATAATTTATTTGCATATATTTATTTGAAATAACATGATAGAGCATATGATATCATCATGACCAGTACATGGTATCCTTTCCGGACAATAATACACAAAGAAACATAACAAACGTAGTAATAGCCAGTAACCTTCGAATAGACATGATAACCTCAAGGGGTTATATGTTCCTTATTTCATAGTACATACATATTTCAAAGGTTATTTGGTCCTTATCTCACTTGTAGGCTTTCAAATACACACCAATGCTATCGATATAATAGCCAGCAAGCCCATAAAATCCGACAAAAGAACCAACATCCAATGGTACAGGGAAAGGAGCTCCTCTTACATTACCAAAAGGTCCATGATTTTTCTTGTTTGTGATGAATGATATTGATGATATTATAGACAATCCATCAACACTTCCCCTTGAGAATGCACTTGTTCCGCAGATTCCAGTTATTTCCTCATCCCTTTCAAATATTATCTAACCATGAATGACAAATTGAACATGTCAAAGATAACTAAGGATACTAAGAGAAATGTTATATCAATCATTATAAAGAAACTTGCAGATTAAATACTTATGAATTGTTTACCTCAGAAATTCTCTCTCCACCATTCCAGCCACCAAAGGTTTCAGTAGTTTGTGTTAAGCTTCCACATTGTGTGGTGAACATGAGAGAGTATATAAGATCACCATGATCAATGATTATCTTCTTCAAATAATGATTTTTCTGAAGCTGGAAAGACCAAACATTTTGTGGACTTCCAGGTTCAGTTTTTCCCCATGTTCCAACCCGTATGATATTCTCATAGGCTTTAAGATACACACCAATGCTATCAATATAATAGCCAGCAAGCCCATAAAACCCAACTAATGAGCCTTTGTGCCATGGTAAAGAAAAAACATTTTCAGTTGCACAACCAAAAGGTCCATATGTCCTCTTGTTTGTTTTAAATGATAGTAATGAAATTACTTGATTACCCCCTCGATTACCAATGGCTCCACCAACCTCAGTTATTTCCTCATCACCCTCAAAGTGTATCTGATTAATCCACCGAGAATGTTGATTAATAAAAATATCGCAACATATTGATTAATGATTAGTGGAGTAAAGAGAATAAAAGATCAACTCACCTCAGAAACTGTGTCTCCACCATTCCAACCACCAAACTTGTTGGAATTATGCAAAACACCTCCACATTTAGCTGTGAACATGAGAGAGTATATTAGTTCACCATGGTCAATGGTTATCTTCACCAATTTATGATCTTTCTCAAGTGCAAAAGACCACTCATTCTGAGGACCTCCACTTTTTTTCCCCCATTTTCCAACTCGAATACATCCTGCTACTTTGCACCCCTTCCATGAGAAACACAGTAAGTATATAACTAAAATGCAATAAGGAACAAGCTCCTCTCAATGTGTCTGTCAAATGAATGACCAATGGGTCCTTAAATACATGTCAACCATAACTATTTAATCAAATTACATAAATTGTCCCCGTGGTTATATGGTTTTTTTGAATCAACGCCAGTTTTTTAATTTTAACCCTAATCGTCCCTAAAATATTTTTGTCACCTATCTGGGTTGACGGAGTCTAGTTTAGGCCGTTAAAACCATGTGAAATTCCTGTACTACCCTTACTTTTATATTTATTTTAAAATTTAAAAGGTATAGTTGATTATTACATCATACATCATTGTACATTTCTTGGATTTGGACCAAAAAGAAAACAGAAATGGGTTTCTACAAGAATATGACAAGTGGTGGTTATACACAAGGTTGTAGAACTCACTACTCAGTACCTGCTCGGCCGATTGGGGAGTAGCGAGTACTCGGGAGTACTTGGGAGTACTCAGATTCAGTAATTCATGTAGAAATATTTTTAGGAAAATTATATATGTCAAAATCATAAGTTAAATCATAATTTGATTGAAATATATAATAAAATTAGATACATGTGAATACATCAAAACTGAAAATACACACAATTGTCTCACTTCGTGAATAATTACTGAAAATTTAAGATATATATGTAGTATTAATCACATGTGTGTGTTCAATAATAAATCATTAAGTGTATTATACATATTAATCTTGAAATTCTTGATGTTTTTCTCTTTTTATGACATTTTTGACCCTTTGACCGAGTTGGCCGAGTTTGACCGAGTAGACCCGAGTAATACCGAGTAGGCCCGAGTTAGAGAGATGTTGACCGACTTTTGACCGATTTTTTACCGAGTTTGACTTAATCCAATTTTTTTTGCCGAGTTCACATTACTCGCCTCGGTGGAGGGTCGATTCCGAGTAATCGACCAAGTAGTCGGCCGAGTAGGCCAAGTTTTACAACACTGGTTATAGATGTGGAGGTGTACGTGGCGATGGGTCTTGTAGGATCAAACATTTAATATTAATAAAATTAATAACGGATAATTAATATATAAAATCAGGGGTATATAGATGTGGAGGTGTACGTGGCGATGGGTCTTGTAGGATCAAACATTTAATATTAATAAAATTAATAACGGATAATTAATATATAAAATCAGGGGTATAAAAGTAATTTTATTTGGTTTTAACTTCCAAATTTAAACGCCTGTTAGGTTCAGGGACCAAAACAGCGACAAAAAAGATGATTTAGGGACTACGAGGGTTACAATTGAAACAACTTGATTTCAAAATATTATATAAGCATAAGCACATAGACCATTTCTATAATTTACTCTAGTTATTTAAAATCATTAATTAAGATGGAAATAGATTAAAGCAACCATGTTTTCGTTAAGTTCATTGTTTAAAATAAATTAATGGTTTATATCAAAATTAACCAAAAGTTTAAAATGTTAATCGTCCTTGCATATTTCATGCAATAAAGATATGTCTAGAACTTCAATAATAAACAATGAAGAGGGAGAGATATACTAGAATTTTTGAATAATTGTTGATTTCTTTCATGCAATTAGATGAAGCCATGCATTAAAATGGAGTATGAATGTGCTAACGATTCATAATCATAACTCGATTTTGGTTTTATTGAACATCGTCGTACATGTGATTTTCATGGGTACTGTTGAGGAAGGGCAAAGTGTGCAGCTACACCGGGCCCAATTTTTTTCATTATATATTTTTGTTTAAAAATAAAAAAATATCATAAAGATAAGGACCATTTTTTTGTTGTTGAGCCTTTGAATATATTTATGTTTTTAGGACCGGCCTGGTGATTTTGATATTTATATTTGTGCTATGTAAATTTTATAATTGATACATGATGGAATACCCAAAATAGATGCTTTCATTTAAAAGGGAACCACGAGATGACAGATGGCCCATAAACAACACCCAATGACAACATCAAAGGCTTTCTTCGCTAGACTATTGCATTGGAAGGTTAAATATAGATCCTGAAAATTGTCCCATGCATGCATGAGTATGATTCCACAAAGTATCCATATGTGATATGTCCCCTTAATAGAGTTGTGATTGTGCAAGAACCTAATATTCGGGTAGGCCCATACAGAGTTATGAAAAAGAACTTCTTGGGCCATTTTTTCTAACCAACCTGATAGGTGGATGTTGGCCCTTGACAATTCAAATGAAATCATACACAAAATTGTTTGCTCCAATAAGGCTACCAATGTGCGACCATCCATCATTATTTTTTGCCAAAATCAATGCTTCATTTAATCCAACACACAATTTTTACTATGATCTTCAACAACCCAAAAGACATTTTGTCTAATACCTTCAAGGATGTTGAAAAAATGAACAAGAAAGGGAGAGATATGTGTACGGATTGATAAGTGACTCTACTGCCAATGGACAAGAAATTTGCTTCCCATCTCGGGACTTATCAATAACCTTTATCAATAGTGTTATATTTATCTGTTGATCAGATTGACCGATGTAAAACAATGGATCAGTTTTACTTTCTTTTAAAAAGTTTTACTTTCATCATTTCCCATTATAGCATTATATCGATGGACAATGAAAAATCTACCAAATTAAAGTTAAATCATTCGTATAAATTTTGTGGGAAGTCTCCAAAAAAATCATAATATTTTGCTCTAGCTTATGAAAAAATCTCAAATTTTATTTCGTTAACGGAAAAAAAAAAAATCAAATCAACCGTTTTTACTTGTAAAGTATATTTTACCCGGTTAATTACCTCCAGAAAAATCTCATTATTTTGATCCAAATTATGAAAAATTCCTATTTTTTTACTTCAACTCTTTTACTATTTCAATAAAAATCTAAAATTTTGTTGGTTCAAGTTATGAATGGGAATAAATGCATTATACTCCATAAAATAAGGATCAAAGTCCTCTATAACCAATTATTTGCCATAAAACAATGGTATTGACATCATTTTGAACTCATCATTGTTCATATAATCCATTTCTCATATAATATATGTTACAAGTATTATAAGATATTCAAATTATGTGTTGGACACTATATTACAATCTATATAAAAGTATGTTAAAGGAAAACCAATTATTACGTTCATATAAAAAACCATATAAGAAACCATTAACCGATGACAAACTAATCAATACAATAGTAGGTTTAGGTGAGGCTATATAGATTCTAGAGAAGAGCCTAAGTTTTATCCTTCAATCTTAAGCATATATAAATAGTTCTTCCATAGATCAAAGTTACTTCACATTTCAATAAATTTAAATTGTTTAGCTCCAAAACATCATGATCGTAACAACCGAATCAGATCCCAAATTATTTAAACAATGCTCTTTAACATTAGTTTTTCTTCAACAATTCTTTTCAATCAATCTTCTATTAAATCCCAGTATCAATCAATTTTTGTCCAAAATTATTTAAGCTTAAACTCATCGATTAACATCAAAGAACACTAAGATATTAAAAGCAAATCAAGATTGACTTTTGATAGTGATTCGATGGAGAGAAACAAAAAAATGAGATGAACCAATCAAGTCTTCTAACAAAATAATCCAGAAAATTGAAAAATCATCACGAATTGAATTGAATTTTACAATCAATATTACAAAATTATCATGTAGTCCGGATTAAATCCTAGATGTGAAGAAATGAACCAATTTGACGTTGAAACAAAAACAACCAACTAACAGATTTAATTTGATTTAGGGCCTGAAATTAGGCTTTTGAAGAATAGCGGCATATCAAACTATCAGGCTAAATCAAAAGAAAGAATTGGATCAAAAGAATTAGATTGATTTTTGGGCTAACCATTATGATTGAATAGTGACTTTCATCCAAAACAAATACGATGAACAATATATCAACAATAAGAACACGATTCTAAGAAAATTTTGAGACTCAAGGAAAAATTATCGAATTTTGAAATGATTATGCACAAAAGTCGTCAAATTTATATTGTTCCTTGAACCAATCACTTGGATCTTCAAGGCATGTTTCTAATACCAATTATTAAGGAGAGAGAGAGAGAGAGAGAGAGAGAGAGAGAGAGAGAGAGAGAGAGAGAGAGAGAGAGAGAGAGAGAGAGCCCTAATTTAACACACGGAATATCAAATCTAATATGTAATGAATCTATTCAATCTACTATCTAAGCAATAAAGCAATAAGGATCATACAAATGGGAGCTCTACTCTATAGCTGAATATGACTACGTTATATAGAGAAGCTACAACCTACTTAAGTCATAAGGTATGTTAGCAATATGTATAAATGAGTATTCCAATTTATCAAGTCATCCTCTATGGAAAACTTTACATCAATTTTAGCTACATGTATAAATGGGTATTCCAAGCCATCCAGTCATACTCCATGGAAAGCTTTGCACCAAACAGTTTAAAATGAAGTTGTGTTTTAGATGGTATGTACATTGTGATTTTATACCATGTCAAGTGATGTAATGATGGATTTGCTCTCGACCTAGTTTGTACGAAAGTCGACAATATCCTTTTCCATTTACATCATAGAAAATGGTTCTGGAAGTGTAACAAATGGTTAAAACCATGCAACTTTTAAAAAACCAAGAACTTCCAAAAATTTTGTGAAAGAGTAAAAAAGTTGAGGAAAATAAAATTTTAGGATTTTTTTTCATAAACTAAACCAAAATAATATGACTTTTCTAGAGGTAACCTGGTAAAAATAGTTATTGATGAAAAAAAGGGTTGATTAGAATTTTTTATCCGGTAATCCGAGCCTTTTTGTTAACAAAAATTTTAAGACTTTTTCATAAACTAGATCAAGATATTGGGACTCTTTATGAAGATTTCTTAAGTTTTTTCTTTTAATATGTGTTATAGTAAACACATTGTAAGTTGCCTAAATATATAAATATACTTGGGTAGTGAAAAAAATTTTAAATCATTTTTTGTGAAGTCTTATACTTTTAAATTTTAATTTAAATAAAAGTACATTGCAATTTCTTGCATTTAGGCTTTAGCCCATATTTTACGCTAAATTTATATGAAATTCAAATTATGTAACACTTCATTGTAAATTTATATGAAATTCAAATTATGTAACACTTCATTGTAAAGATCAAGAGTCAAGACTACCTGAATACATAGAACTGCACACCCCCAACCTCCCGATTGATAGAAAAAAAAAAACAAAAATAAATAAAATCACAAATAGGTTGCTATTACTAATATTAGGCCCGTGTCAACGTAAATATAATCAATAGCAATATACATTTTTCCTTTTTGTGAAAGACATTGGGTGGCAATATACCTTCGGCAGAGTCACAAATGTCAAAAAAAAAAAAAAAAAAAAAAAAAAAAAAACACACACACACATTGGAGTCTAATGCTAGATTTTTCATCATAGAGGTGATTTGTATGGTCGTTACACAATTTTTGTTCATTTACGCAACCAATTGTTTTCATAGCAATTAAATCATATACCTTTTCATGACCCCTAACAAGCCGACGTGGTTGTTTTTATACCAATTAAAATCATTTCGCCTTTTTACTACACTTAAAAAGCCCATTTTTCTAGATTACATCTACAAGAGAAAAATTAACATAACCAACAAAATAATTAAACCGATAAAAACATCAAATCATAAAGTTTTTTCGTTTCAACATCTTACCATAAGCTTTATAACCAAACATCCAACTTAATTAAAAATAATTATCCAAAACAAGTCTACAACCAAAGAACAGAATCCCAATGCCACGTGTCTCAAATTTTAAGTATCCACCGGAGCTTGAGTGACACCATACTTAACCAACATCTTCCCAAGATTTTCCGGCGAACAAACCTGATACTTCACCTTCCCACCATCATCCAAAAACACCTCCGCCAACTCCAACTTCTCAGCCGTCAAACTCGTACTATCCATCGTCTTACTCAACACCTTAAGCGCCAGCTGCACCGCCTCCTCCCGACTAATCTCCTCCTTATAATCCTGCTTCAACATGGACTGAGCCGCCTGATTGTTCGCCCCAACCGCCGCCGCCTTCCAACCGCCATAGTTCCCGCTAGGGTCACTCATGTAAAGCTGAAACCCGTAGTTCTTATCCCACCCCGCGAACAGAAACGACACCCCGAAAGGGCGGAGTCCGCCAAATTGGGTGTAGCCTTGTTTGGTGTCGCATAGTGATTGGACGAGCTGTTCGACTGGCATTGGGGTTTGGTAGGAGAAGGTGTAACGTTGGGCGGCAACACGGGCGGTGTTGATGAGGATGTTGGCGTCCGACATGATTCCGGCGACTGCACAGGCGACGTGGTCGTCGATTTTGTACATTTTCTCGGTGGAGGTGGAGGTTTGGAGGAGTTTTGAGGTTACTTTTTTTTCTCCCACGAGGACGACACCGTCTTTTGACAGGATTCCGATGGCGGAGCCTGCGTTTCCGATGGCTTCCATCGCGTATTCCACTTGGTAGAGGCGGCCTTCCGGGGAGAAGATGGTTGTTCGGCTGTCGTACCTTCGAGACATCTGTTAAGGGTAAAATAGTCATTTTAGTACATGGGTATGTGTTAGGGACCATGAGAGCTTAAAAACTGAGATAAATCTTTCAGGGACCAAATCTATAAGAACCAATATGAACGGTGACCAAAGTTGTAACTTATTTTGGTTGTTGTAGCATCTAAGGGGCAAAACAGTCATTTTATTATGTGTTGAGGACAATGTTTAAAACAAAATGAAACCAAAGGGAGCTTGAATGTGAGATAAATCATTTGGGGACTAAATCTGTAAGAACCAATATGAACAGGGACCAAAGTTGTAACTTATTTTGGTTGTTGTAGCATCTAAGGGGCAAAACAGTCATTTTATTATGTGTTAGGGACCATATTCAAAACAAAATGAAACCAAGGAGAGCTTAAAAGTGAGATAAATCTGTCGGGGACCAAATCTGTAAAAACCACTATGGCAAAGGGACCAAAATTGTAACTTATTTTGTTTATTGTAGTATCTAAGGGGGAGAAATGGTCATGCTTCATGACTTATGCGTTGAGGATCATATCCAAAACAAAATGAAAACACAGGAATGATAAAATTAGAAAGAAAAGTTCAGGGCAAATTTTGTGAAAAGCACTATAGTACAGGGACCTGAATTTTAATTTACTCAATCACTCTCATATAGAAAATGGTTAAATGCAAGAAAGAACAACGAAGTCAATTTATTTGTTTATTATAGCATCTTACTTTCATTTATTTTTATTACAACATTGTACTTTTAAATGAAAGTAGGATGCTGTAATAAACAAATAAATGGAAATAAGCTGCTATTTCTTGCATTTAGCCCTATAAAAAGAATAGTTCATTGGTACAATGTAAAATAGAATGTGTCAAATTTGAAAGTTGTCTCAGAAATTTAAGAAATAGAAAGAATGCAAAAGCATAACAAAGAGCAACACAAATCTACATATAAATAATAAGCAAGAAAGAGTCTGTGTTTCTTAGTAACTTAATGTAGATAGAATGACTTAATAAACAGAATCAGGTAAAAAAAGACATTCCCCCTTTAAGTTGTTATCCAGACTACACTTAATGATAAATAAGAAACAGGACTTAAACCTTATTGACTAATTTCATCATCCAACTCATCCTCTACCTTCACTATCATCCATTTCAATCATAAATAATAAAAGGCCAAAAAGAGGACTATTCCAAATGTCTAGAATATGTATGCCTTCTGTTATAATTGACTACATAGGCTTCTAGCAGTCTAATGAACTGTGATTAAACGAAATTATTGAAATTGCTATGTGAATATCTTGTTGGTTTACAAAATCTTGAGAAAACTTTCAAATGGCATAAATCCCTAACCAAGTTCCATACATAGACTGATAGACATGAACCCCTCTTCTACATGTACGTGATAATGAATCTTCAACTAACGTAATTTAAGAAGGAACGCCAATTTTTCAAGAAATCAAACTCTAATAAAACAAATATACAGGTTGATGTTCTTATGACATCTTACCTGAAGTTTCCAACAAATACCAAACGAGACTAAACCTACATTAAACTAATTGCAAATCCAGTAATCCACCAAACGTATATAAAAAATTAGGGTTTTGAATAAAATTCCAGAATACATTCAAAGCGTCGTAGAAGAAGTGTAGGGTGGAGCTTAAACAATCGCATTAACATAATAAATTACTCGTGGTTGAACTTAGGGCTAATATATCCATTCGATTCATTCCTCCAAACTCCTAATCGGCAAGCAAATCGTGAACAATAATTAATAGGTGTGATGAATATATAATCACACAGAGGAGATCGAGAACTGACCTTAACGTGGATTTGGAAGAAGCAAAGTTAAATTGAGCTGAAGAATCGGAAATTGGCATACTGATTACTGAGGGGTGAATATATAAACAAAACGTCCGAATTTTTATTGTTCCCCAAGCTTTCTTCGCTTTTATGTTTTTCCTTTTTTATTTTTTTTATTTTTTTTATTTTAGGTTTTGGCCGAAGCACCCTAAATTTATACAATTTTCACTTTGTGCCCAAAATAGTTCTAGAGTTTTCCTTTTTGTTTTCAAACTTTGTTGTTTGAGGCTTCTTTTTCTAATCAGTTAATAGTTAATGTATTAAATATACTTACAAAAAGTTTGATCCCTACCACACTATGAGTATGTATCTTCGTGGGAACAAACCTTTGATAAAAAGTCATGTCAAATCGAACTAATTTCGTATCATTGTTCTTGATCACGACAAACTCCACGTCGCACCAAGGCTATATTCACTTAATTTGTTAAAGGGAGAAAAATGATCTCATCTATAGCTAAAACATATTTATTTTACTACCGATAGTTCAACGCACAGTCTATCAATAGTTCAACTCCAACTTGTTGGACTTAAATAATCTCTCTCTCTCACTCTCTCTCTCTCTCCAAAAATTAGACATTTTGTTTTGTATTATGGTAAACAAATACCTTTTATTTATAGTTTATTTTTTTGGTGATGGTCAAATATTTTAGATACATGTGGATAGTTAAGAACACTAGTGAAAACGGGACAAAGAAAATGTCAAATAAATCATAAGGTATATGTGGATCTTCTTATCCTATGATCACATCATTTAATGATGCCATGTAATTCATTCGAAACATGTGAAGTGTGTAGCTAAGACAATAATGAAAGTTCATATAGGACTAGAGCAAAACAAGATAACATGTGATAAAAGATATTCCTTCTAAAGAGATTCGATTCGAAACTTTTTATATGTTCGTGTTCAATATTGAAAACTTTACAGGTTTTACATTCCTATTATACGCTTAACTAAATATTATACTAATTCTAAGATATAAAAATGATTATACACTATTAAAAATATTGTAAAAAAAATCAAATTTACGCAGATATGATATTTTGAAGGTTTATAAATGGTGGATATGATATTAAGAAATTAAGTTGGACAAATATGATAGTTTGTTGTTTAACAATGATATATATGAAATTCTCCCTTTTCGAATCTATAAATAATTCGTGTATTAAATATACTTACGAAAAGCATGATCACTGCCACATTATGAGGACATATTGTTATATAGAAAAAGCATGCCAAACATAGTAATTTTGTATCATTGTTCGTGATCCCAACCAACTTCATTTCCAATGAAGGTTATGTTCAAATGTGTTGCTAAAGGGAGAAAATAGCACAAATAGTTGTTTCCCATCTATAGATAAAACATACTCATTTTACTACCATCAGATCAACGCACAGTCTTGTAACACCCTAAATCTGGTATGCCTTGAAACCCTCAAGAATTACTTTTTAGCATGATTGGTCCTTCAAGTGCGTTGGGCATACTTAAGTGTACGCTTAGCATACTATGCATTGTGGGTCGCGGAGAAGCTGGAGGTATGTTGGGCGTACCAGCTGTACAGTGGGCGTACATGGCAGGGGTCCAAAACCCTTATTTTCGGACATGAGGTCTATTTAAGCGACCTTAAGTCCCTTGGACTTAACCCTAAAGAGACTCCACCACCTTAGAACGTCGTTACGTACACTCCAGAGAAACTTGTGAGACCATTTTGAGCTTTAAAAAGTGCATTTGTGACTCTTTTAGTATTCATTCCAAGTAGAAGAGTTGGTTAAACAAGCTTGGAACGAGTTGGTTCTTCAAGATCCTGCATCATAGTCATCTTGCAAAGCTTCTTGAGGTAAAAAGCTTGGATCTTTCATCTTAAACCTCTAGATTTAGTTAGGGTTTTCTACCTTGTCCCTTTTGGTTGATTTTAGACCTCCATTTGTGAGTTAAGCAGCTCTAGAAGGTGGGAGTGGTAGATCTGAGGTCCCTTGGTCCTTAGTATCATAAAAATGGAGGCTTGATGGGAGTTTTTGTCACACCCCCAAACCAAGGATGGCGGAAACGTCCGGGGGTGGATGACTTCATGTAGAGTATCACAACAATGAGTATAATAGTGCTCAAAGTAAATACAACCAACACAAATATAATTGAAAACGTTACATCAAAGCACATGTTTACATGATTCACATCAATTACATTATGATACAAAATGAACTGTTTGACGATTTATCGTCTCATCCTCAAAACGTTGTTGATTTCCTGTTTTCACTGAATTCCTGAGAATACAAGTAGTTTTGAAAAGTGTCAACACAAAGGTTGGTGAGTTCATAAGAGATTTCGTTAGAAAAGTAAATCGTTTTCCTTGTAAAAGCGTTAGAGTATGTATCCAGAAAATCCGATATTTTCTTTAAAATCTGTGTAATGTAGTCTTATGACTGAAGACCAAAATGTATAAGTAACCTTTCTTATTAGTAGAAAATGTTATGTATTTAAATGGACATGGACGCTTTTGAATTAAATGAAATTTTTGTACGTTCTCATGTTTGTTAATACATTATATATATGTAGTCCTAAATTAGAGGACCGAGTAATAACAAGTATTGACCATACTTAAAAGTATAAATGTGGTTTCAAATGATGTGTAGTCGTAACTACCAAAACCAAAAGTGTACAGTAATTATCTGTACTCATAGAGATAAAAAGTGATTTTAAATCAACATAAAACTCATTTAGGTTTTAAAAATAAAATCCCGTAAACTTATGGATTGTTATATCCCTATGTGAGTCGCTATAATCATACTATGACTATGTGAACCTACCACGACGTTCTCAGGCATCGCGAAAATTAAAATGACATTTGTCACCCGTAAACCTGCAGGTCCAACTGTAGCTAGCAGCAAGGTGTGGGGTGTCAAACCCAATATAGATCTATATACAAGTATCACGTTCTCCCTCAAGGAGATTCTGATTATAACTACCAGGAATTATATCCCGCACTCGGACGTACGGGGAGAGAGAGAGAGAGAGAGAGAGAGTCTCACAATATAGGATAACAAGTTTACGTGAAATGTGTGTCAATATAAATCTTTCTTGTATGAATATACCCTTTTTGTACGAGTGTGTTGAGTGATGTATCATAAACTATACCTATTATAGTTTATCTAAAATGTATGTAATATGTATGAACTCTTTTATGGAAATGTATTAGTGTTATGAATTTATCAAACTATATGTTAACAAGTTTACGTGAAATGTGTGTGAATATAAATCTTTCTTGTATGAATGTACCATTTTTGTACGAGTGTGTTGAGTGATGTATCATAAACTATACCTATTGTAGTTTATCTAAAATGTATGTAACATGTATGAACTCTTTTATGGAAATGTATTAGTGTTATGAATTTATCAAACTATACATTTATAGTTTAATATACGTGTTCTAAAATGAATGAATAATATTTATTATGAATGACTTAGTTTCAGTTTATGATGATAAACTAACAAAGAAACACATTCAGTAATTAGAACTTATGATTATACACTTTGCTCAACATAATACAAAGTGTTATGATATTTACAGGCTGTTGGCTAACTTTAGCCATTCTGCCCTGTTTTGGAAAAATCATAGAAAAATCATACAAAGTCAAAAACTAGATCCGTAAATTCTGAGAGTTCAAAAAATGTGTCTAGTTTACTCATAATTTTTATCACGATTTTTAACGACCTACAACTTGGGTGAATAAGTCCAAAATCACATACTGGTCCGGATTGTTGTTTGAAATGATAGGCAGTTTTGTAAAAATCACCATAAATTGTAGAAAAATCGTATGGAGATGTGCAAGTAGCCATTTTAAAGCTAAGAACTTGAACTATTTTCACCTTGTACAGTTTTGAAAACAAAAATGTTTAAGATGCCCAAAACAGTCCGTGAATGGAGTTGAACTTTTCTGATGAAGGCTGTTAAAAAAATTTAGTTATGTTCTTAGTGTTTTAACTTGTATTCCCCCCCTGAAAACTTGAGAAAACATAAAAATGTAGGGGTATGAACTCACCTTGAGTGATTTCAGTAGATAAGTGTTGAAGAAGAGAAGTGTTCAACCCAAGAACACTTGAAGAATCACTTGAAGATTCGAAGCTCTAACACAAATATAATGGAGTTTGTGTAAGATATCCATGATTTGAGTGGAAATAAGTGAGATAATCATAAAGAGAATGGATTATGCTTACCAAATGTGGAGGAAAAACTCAAGATCAACCCTTGAATCTCGAATTTCTAGAGAGAGAAAATGAGAGAGGAAAGAGTTTGATCTTCTTGTGAAATGAGAGCAAATGAGAGGAGTGAGGAGAGATGATGAATATTCAGCTCTCAAAAATGTGGGAAAGAGTGATAATTGAGTGGAAAGGATATTGATGTGACCTATGTAAGGTGGGGAGGTGTGGTTGGTCATAGAGTGGGTGTGGGAGTGGTTGCTTGTGTCATAAAGTAAAGCAAAGTCAACACTCCACCTCTTTGTACTTTACCCACTTGCGTTTATTATTTAAATAAAGATTTTTATGAAAATATGATTAAATTGTGAATATTTAGGGTTTATTATGTTAAAATATGATTTTGGGTGAAAATCCCGCGTTAAAATAATTAAAAACGGGCCTTAAACGTAAAACTACGCGAAAACCGGGAGAAATTGAGTTCCCAGCGAGACCTCTCGGTCCTAGGCCGAGGTTCGGTCCCTAGGCCGAGACTCGGTCCACGCTGAGGATTGTAGCCGGAAACGAACAGAGGGAAACGAAGGGCGAGGAAGCGAGAGGCGAAGGCGAGGGTTCGGTCCGGAGTAAAAGGCGAGAAGTCAGACCCGAAATGGACCGAATGAACAGTAGTGAACAGTACCTTCGGGTTCGGGTGCTTCCTTTTAAGCGAGGTTCGGTTCCTCCTGGTTCGGGTTCGGTTCCTTGCTCTCGGGTTCGGTTCCCTACTCTCGGGTTCGACCCTCTTGCTCTCGGTCCCTAAGAGGACCTTCGGGTCCTAAGAAGCTTCGCCTCTTATAAGAGGGTTTCGGTTCCTAAGGTCCATTTTTCTCGTTTTTACCCCGTTTTAAGCCGTTTTTGACCCGGTTAAGGGTCGGAATGACCCGAATGATTCTAAAAAGTTACGGGAAGCTTTTGAGAGAGATTTGGGAGAGATTTCACATACTTGGAGAGATTTGGGAGAGATTTGACATTCTTGGAGAGATTTCTCATACAAAGAGATATTTGAGAGAGGTTTCACATACTTGGAGAGATTTGGGAGAGATTTGACATTCTTGGAGAGATTTCTCATACAGAGAGATATTCGAGAGAGATTTCACATACTTGGAGAGATTTGGGAGAGATTTCTCATACTTAGAGAGGTTTGGGAGAGATTTCACATACTTAGAGAGATTTCTCATACAAAGAGAGTTTTGGGAGAAGTTTCACATACTTAGAGAGATTTGGGAGAGATTTCACATACTTAGAGAGATTTCAAATAGAGAGAGGTAGAGTGAAAACGATTGAGAGAGGTTTCGAGTGTGGCATGTGTGAGTGTCCGGCTTCGCAATGCAAGGTCCGTAAACACTATTAAGCCTTGTTTAAGGATCTTACACACTCCCGATGAGTATTCAACATTGTTTTATCGGTTTGGCTAGCCATGTACCACAGTTTTTGGTTAAGGAGATCTAGATGTTCGCACTTTTGATTTATGATCTCTCATTAGAATAGAGAGTTGTGTAGAAATTTCACAATGTAAATTCTAGTACCCAAGGGCAAATTGAGTCAAACGGTTTGACTTGTTGACTTTAGTTGACTTTGACTTGACCAAAATTTGACAGTTGTCACATTATCCCCCCGTTAGAGGAAATTTCGTCCCGAAATTTGAATTTAGACAAGGAGTAGGCATGAACAATCGAGCCAAGAAGTGAGGATACTTCCTAATCGACTGACTACCGCGCTCCCATGTGACTCTAGGTCCTTGGTTGGTATTCCAGCGAACTTTCACTAATGGGAAGTGGCGTTGTTTCGTCCGCTTAACCTCTCGGTCCATGGTCACTATGGTTCTTCCACGAAGGTGAGGCTCTTGTGGAACTCGATCTCGTCGAGGGGAATTGCAAGAGTCTCGTCGGATAGATACTTCCGTAAGTTCGGGACGTGTCGTGTAGAATGTATTTTACCAAGCTCGTGGGAGTAGATTGAAGTAGCGAGTTATAGGGCAGATTCTGACAGAATCTCGAAAGGCATAATTATCTTGGGTATTGGCTTTCCATGTTTTCCGAAGCGTACTAAGCTTTCCCAGAGTGAGTGTTTCTAGAGGAATTTGGTCGGTTATACTGGCGTTCTAAAGGTTTCTTCCTCTTGTTTCTCTTCCCGTCACGGGTTGCCCCCTTTAGGGTCAAAGTTGGGAGGGGGTCCGTATTTTACGAGAAGTCCAAGAGGAATTAAGATGGTAGGTCAGCGAGACCCAGAATTTTGGCGTATTCCTGCTAACGCCTTCGGTGCTGACTGTTTCTCAACGGTTTTGATCAATTGAAAGGGACCTTATGAATTTCCACCTTGATAATGATGTGTCTTGAGAATTGGACTCCTCAATTCCAAAACTTGTATCTAGAGAACTTCAAGTAATACTTCTCTGATCATATTGCTTTTGTGGTTTGTTGTAGCTGCTCTCCTTGGTTTCCTTCTTATTACAAGGGTAGATAAGTAAGTCCTTTGTAATGACGATGATGAACTGGTCCTTAGTAATGACAATGTGTCTCGAGTGGGTTTGATCCTATCCGAGGGTATCACTACGAACTTTCAGCGTCCGCATCGATATTGGAGGATTGTTCTCGGACATCCTTCTTCAATACTCATGATTGGTGATATTCAGATCTCAGGTTCAATTCCTGAGGGGTACCTCGTTCCCTGCGGTTGGTCAGCCTATACGTCTATGCAAGGCAGATAGTAAAGGTTTCTATTGGAGATGTTGTCGGGGCCTCTGAAATCGACGGAATTATGAGCAATTTGCTTTTCTATTTGACAAATAAGACCAGAGTTTTCCAGGGTGAGAAGCTTGGTTCTTCAATTTCATTGTTGAGTAGTTCGACAGGTTTGACGTGACAGCTCTTGTAGCTCGGTAGGAAGCATGTGGGTTTGGTTTACGCGACTGGGACTTTTTGAATGGTAGGACATTTACTCGTCCTTCTGGGCAAACTTAGCCCGAAGCTCATGGTAGGACTCGTACCATATCTGTCCCAAGCTTCTATGCTTGAATCTTGTCTGATACATGCGTGACATTCCCGAAGGTCTCCTGTAAATACATGTGATAAGGCTTCGGGAAGTATGACACTCCTCTGGTTCGTGTTTTGGAGTTCCACAGCGAGAGATGACCCAAAGGTCCGTGCTGGATGTTTATGAGAGACGATAGTTTCGATATTCAGGGGTTAGGCGAAAGGCCCTTTTGTAGTCGTTTAATCAGGAAGACGAGGGCAATATCAATCAAAATTGGAATATGACAACACTATCTTTTTAGATAACATGAGATAAGTTGTATTCGAAGGAAGAGATCACTAGAGTGATAGAGTGTCCTGTATTTCTTTTCTGTGTGTTCCGTTTTGTTTGATGTTATGATTATTGTAGATGATTCATACCACAATGTCTAGCATTGGTAGTGCGTGTGTTTTCGATAGCCAGTAATGATATTTGATATCATGATTCCTGACAGGTCTCCTCACGATCGAGCGGTATATGATCGTCGTATGTAAATTGATATCGTGCAATCGTCGAGTGGGTAACCCCACTTAACCCCTAATACTAGACATGGAATCGGAGTCAGGATGGAATTATCTATTTCAAGACTTAAGTATTTTGATTTTAAATTAACCCCGATGTATGGACAAGGTCATCACAACTTACAGGTAATGCTCCTAAGGTCACATATGAACGTCTTTGATTTGATTTGTATGAGAGAGAAAATGTTTTAGCTACTTTTTAGAAGGAAGGTTACTTTAGTAAGCGTACCAAATTTATTACAAACATATAGTACTTAAACGTTTTGTCGTTGGGAACATTACAAAAGTCCTAACATGGTTCCCTTGCTGCTCCTGTTGGTGTGTTCATCACATTCCTCCTGTTCCTTCGTCGTTCTTCTCAGTTGGACATTCTCTCTTGAAGTGTCCCGTTTCACTACATAGGTAGCATACTGGGCCTACCTTGGTGCAGGTGATTGAAGGGAGGTGATGGGCTGAGGCCCTACAGAAACGGACGGTATGCCCTTTCCTGTTGCAGTTTTTACAGTGCATCTCCCGGCAAGCCCCATGGTGATGAAAGCCACATTTGTTGCACTTTGGGAGTGATCCCTCATATGGTCTGGCAGGCATTTGGGTGGCAGACCGCGTGGCTAGTGTCGAGGCATGCGTCATGACTGCTGTTGTAATGGTAGGGGCGTCCCTAGGTTGTTGTCTTTTAGTGTATCCTTTAGATTGGTGGCGCTCTTTCATGTCCCAAAACTTTCTCTTCTTGTTCGTAGGTTCGTGGCTTGAGGTATTTTTGTTGGTAGGTACCCATTGGTGTCCCTGATTGTTACCACAATTTGTATTGTTAGTACCGCTTCCACCCCTGCTGACGTTGTTAGTATTGAATTGCGCCATGACGGCTGCCACGGCTGCCGTGACTACAGCCTGAAAAGTAGTAGCGTCTATCTGCAGTGTTGGCGCCTTGCTAGTGGGTTTGTTGCCTCTTGGTGAAGACATAGTTCTGTTTCATGTTGAAAAACGACTTCGTTAGTGGAAATGATTGTCTTAAGTGCATCCTTACAATTTATATTTACACATATAAATTTTTGCACATTACTGTACTATTCTTAGTGTTTCTGCTAACGCTCCCGAGATGGAGTTATGGCAGTAGGTAGGAGTAGGTTTCATATGGACGTTAAGCTTTACTCCTCTTAGAATCATGTTTGTCCGAACACCTTGGCTGAGGAATTTTGATGGGATCCGGTGCATTAGTGCTGGTATGATCGCACCCATAGGTCTATGAAGAAGAAACTTCTCAACAAATGTTTAAAGGTGAGACGATAATGAGTTTCTAGAATAGCTATATGTCGCGAGTTTTCTAACTAAGTTTATCTCATATCGATTTGTATCAAAGTTCGGTTGTTTAGGGTGTTCTGAAAACAATTTATAACGAGATTCTTTGTATAATAAACTCATGTATTTTAGTAGTTCGGTATCCAAGTGAAACCTTATACTTGACCCAAGCTAGGTCCTTATCACGACCTATTGATGTATGCTTAGTTATATAATTAAGTCTAGATAGACATTCGAGTCGGATAGGTACATCCTAAGCCCATCTTGTTAATGTGACTCTAGAAATCATGGTTTCAGTGAAAATTTTGACCTCGATGCAGGTCTACTTCACATTTGTGCATGGGCGGGCTTTGATAGTAGATAGATTTCTCAATTAGTATGACCACTTAATTTGTAGTGTCGTGATTTTACTTACAATAGAGTAGCACCAGCGCATACTTATGAAGCTAATTTACCAGGTCTGGTGAGTGGTACGAACTCTACTTACGATGATCCATCCCTTGTGATGCCTGAGGCAAGGTCGATGTAGTTTTGTAGCTTTGCTAATCAACGCTTGGCTACAATCATCCTTTCTTTGAATGCTGTGTGTCCTACCCTTTTACTCTCTTTCCTCTTCACGAGTGGCGATAAGGTCCTGAAAAGAGAGTTGGTCTCGGGAATAGTAGTATAATTCTGAGTCACCGGTACATGAGATGGTGGGGTTTATAGTAGCGCGCAGTTTTCTGAACTCAGATTGTAGTCTTCCTGTTTTGATCCCCGATGATCGCGATCCGCCGGGTCTTTGCTGGGAGGGCTCTGTCCGTCAGTTCCCCGTGGTTGAGGTCATAGCACCCTCGTTGGTCTCCACATGGTGGTTGTTGTCATAGTTGTCGACATTCAACCCTCGATCACAATTGCCCAACGGGTCACAGGTTCGTTATAGTCGAAACAGTTCGCGGAACCCTTGCTATGCATGGAGGATCGATTACCTCCGGTACCGCTTATGATTCTTCTCATAACCATTCACCATTCCTCGAGTTCGGATTAGGAAAGTAAGGGTCGTCCGGTAAGTAGGATTTTTGCTATGCCGTATTTGCGAGAATAGAAGTGGAGGAGATAAGTACTATGCGTCTAACTCTATTATCACTTACTTATAGAGGTGATCCTTATTAGTTACTTTTGTAATGACATAGTGCATACTAATTACATATAACAAGATATGATAGACCTTTGAATAAGTGATCCCACTCTAGGTCCACATCCAAACAAGGAAAAGGAAGTAAAGTAATGACCACAAATTCTAAGTCTATAATTTCTAAGTTATATATAACCTTAAAGTATCCACTTAGGGACTATAGACCTATTATTAAGGATCTATTTAGTTTTCATATAAGTTATGATATTTCAAAATACTCCTATAGTATTTTAAACTCATGTTCTATTCTAATGTTCTCGTTGTGGTAGTGTTGGTAAGTTTTTAGACTTGTTGCCATATCACAACTATTCTTGGGCATGTGCTAATCACTCCTCGGACCAGCATAGTTGATCAGGCTATGCCACTCCCAAGACCGACCATACATCCCCGAGCTTACCTGTGATATTCAACAATCATTACTTTTGTTTTGTTCCAGAGTGGTGCTGACCTTAATATGTATGTATGCATGTATACCTTTAATAAGAAACTATTTATTTCTAAAAGTATAGTTGTTTTGAAACTTTAAACCAGAGACTTAGTCCCAATGCATTTATAGTTTGTATATCTTATGTGGTTCGATATACTGAGTTCACTATAAACAATGCTCTGATACCAATCTGTCACACCCCCAAACCAAGGATGGCGGAAACGTCTGGGGGTGGATGACTTCATGTAGAGTATCACAACAATGAGTATAATAGTGCTCAAAGTAAATACAACCAACACAAATATAATTGAAAACGTTACATCAAAGCACATGTTTACATGATTCACATCAATTACATTATGATACAAAATGAATTGTTTGACGATTTATCGTCCCATCCTCAAAACGTTGTTGATTTCCTGTTTTCACTGAATTCCTGAGAATACAAGTAGTTTTGAAAAGTGTCAACACAAAGGTTGGTGAGTTCATAAGAGATTTCGTTAGAAAAGTAAATCGTTTTCCTTGTAAAAGCGTTAGAGTATGTATCCAGAAAATCCGATATTTTCTTTAAAATCTGTGTAATGTAGTCTTATGACTGAAGACCAAAATGTATAAGTAACCTTTCTTATTAGTAGAAAATGTTATGTATTTAAATGGACATGGACGCTTTTGAATTAAATGAAATTTCAGTACGTTCTCATGTTTGTTAATACATTATATATATGTAGTCCTAAATTAGAGGACCGAGTAATAACAAGTATTGACCATACTTAAAAGTATAAATGTGGTTTCAAATGATGTGTAGTCGTAACTACCAAAACCAAAAGTGTACAGAAATTATCTGTACTCATAGAGATAAAAAGTGATTTTAAATCAACATAAAACTCATTTAGGTTTTAAAAATAAAATCCCGTAAACTTATGGATTGTTATATCCCTATGTGAGTCGCTATAATCATACTATGACTATGTGAACCTGCCACGACGTTCTCAGGCGTCGCGAAAATTAAAATGACATTTGTCACCCGTAAACCTGCAGGTCCAACTGTAGCTAGCAGCAAGGTGTGGGGTGTCAAACCCAATATAGATCTATATACAAGTATCACGTTCTCCCTCAAGGAGATTCTGATTATAACTACCAGGAATTATATCCCGCACTCGGACGTACGGGGAGAGAGAGAGAGAGAGAGAGAGAGTCTCACAATATAGGATAACAAGTTTACGTGAAATGTGTGTCAATATAAATCTTTCTTGTATGAATATACCCTTTTTGTACGAGTGTGTTGAGTGATGTATCATAAACTATACCTATTATAGTTTATCTAAAATGTATGTAATATGTATGAACTCTTTTATGGAAATGTATTAGTGTTATGAATTTATCAAACTATATGTTAACAAGTTTACGTGAAATGTGTGTGAATATAAATCTTTCTTGTATGAATGTACCATTTTTGTACGAGTGTGTTGAGTGATGTATCATAAACTATACCTATTATAGTTTATCTAAAATGTATGTAACATGTATGAACTCTTTTATGGAAATGTAACATCTAAACTTTTATATGTTCGAGTTCAATATTGAATTTTTTCCAAGGGTTTTACATTTATTTTATACGCTCAACTTCTTCTTTTTGGTAAATTATTACGCTCTTAGGTGTAAACACGAGCCTTTTTTAGGGGCTTCCGTAAAACATTTGAGAAAAGTAATTACATTTTAATTATTGAATTGTTTTTATTATATTGAAGCATGTGAAACCTAACAAACATACAACGGGTAATAATAATCACTGATTGTTGCACAAAAGGATTGTATATAGTAAGCGAATCTGAACCACATGGGCACATCCTAAAGTGTATCTTTGGACAAGGTATACACTAATCCGAACAAATATTTATAATGAAACACCTCTCATATAATTAACTTAAACAAAATTATATTACAAAATTGAAAATTTTGAGTTTTAAAAGAAGACTTTTGATAGCCGAGGCCCTAAACAAGCAATTATGCGCAACCTAAGGCATTTTTTTATAAAAAGCAGAATTTCGTATATGCCTTTATTATATCGTATTTGTCCGGTCTAAACTCTAAATATCGTATTTGTCATTTTTAATGTTTTTTAATATCATATATATTCAAATCTATTTTTTAAATAATTTTTATTGGTTTTCAATTGTTTTTCATTATCTTAAATAATTATAATTAAAAAAACATTATAAATGGACAATAATGCCCTTAGTTCTAAATCCCAATATGCCTACTTCCCTATCTTGAGTTTTTGTTCTTGTTAATACCTCCCATCGCAGCACACCACATACCTGGTGGATGTAAAGCATTTGAACTTATTTTGTTACAGTATAAAGCTAGAACTCATTTCCTAGAATGTTATTAGCCTTCGATGTGCTTCAGACTACCTCCACATAACAGATGATTAAGGAAATGAAAACCTAATCACATAAACAAAGACCTTTCTACAACAAGTGTTCACTACCTGGTCAGACACCATAGATGCTCTTGAAAGCTGTGAAGTTCTTTCAGATGCAGAAAGCCTCAACCTCATCTCACGCTGCATAATTTTGTAGTTATAAAAGCTTGTTCATGTCATAACCCATACAAGCCCCCTCACACTACAACGTTACCAGTAAATAACATCACAGAAACCTCTGTAATATGGAATGGAATTCCCACCAGTCAGTAACATCACACAAACCTTTATTGAAAGAATCCAGTTGTTTTTTTTTTTTTTCAATTTCATATACGCAGGCAACGAGTGGTATTTAACCAGCTGATACTTCATCTTCTTCCATAATTTCTTCCCCTTTCCTTATTATTTATTTATTGATTCATCAACCCTTTGTTTGTCATCACTCGATTCAACGACACACTTTTGCCATTTTCTATCAACCCAACAATCGTTATTGAATGTTCAAAGGGAAGAATCAAGATAATGCGAGAAGAAGATAGTTACGTATGTGTACACGCAAAGATGATGAACCAGTTAATTAATCGAAATTACGTGCAATTGGAGAAAACCCAGATGGGGAATTCTTCAATAATAGAAGATGAATGTTTGTAAACACAGGGGAAACTTGCGATCGACAATGATGCGTAAAGTATTAGGATTTAGGGGTTGGGAGAAATACAATTGATGTGTCGAGAAGGGGATTAAGATTAAAGGGCATTATGGTCAATTTAATTTTGTTTTAATTTTAATTATTTAAAAATATAAAAAAAATTATTAAATGTTCAAAAATTATTAAAAAAATAGATTTGGGTATATATGATATTAAAAAACATTAAGAAGGGCAAATACGATATTTAGAGTTTAAACCGGACAAATACAATATTTAGATGTTTAGTAAGGGCATATACGAAATTCTGCCTTGATAAAAATATACGAGGGTTATCATAATTTAGCACACAATACTAAGATTGAACACCTAGTCTAATCGTTTCAAACATAAACTATAAAAGCTTCAAATTACTTCATTCCTTCCAAACTGGATAATCCTTGCTTCTAATCTAGGCACATGCCAATAACAACAACACATTAGGTATTAGTATATCAATTATAAGTTAATATGTATTTCGTAATAAAATCAAATTTGACTTCATAACAAAACATCAAAGTAATAAAAACCCAAGATGCAATGTATGAAATACACCCAACCTTACCTTATTTCTCATAGGTCTCAACTCGATTCTCCATTCAAGAAGGTAAGGTTCTCACTCGAGAAAAGTAATGTTTCAAACTCAAATTTCCCAAATGATTATTGTGTGTCCAGAAAGTGGCCATGATATGGCAACCATAAAATCTCATCACAACTGTCAAATGCTTCAGGTTAGATCACATGTATAAAATAAGGGTATCTACTGTTGTCTAAGTCCAGACATAAATTTCCTAAATGACCAAACTTTAATACAGGATTGGTGGCTTACCTTAGGTCCCGAGTGTTGGTGATTTTATATCATCAATGTGTATTTAAGTGTAATGGATTAACTTGTTGATCAAAAATCAATCTTGATGAATATTAAACAAGTAACGAATGTGCAGAGTTCACACTTGTTTAAGTTCATTCAATATTTAAAGTAGACTATTATTTAGGGGCGAAGCCCCTAAACGAACGGGGATCCAGGGGCAGCGCCCCTAGGAGCGGGGTCCAAGGGGCAGAGCCCCTGGCTGGGGTCGATGGGTTATATTGTTATATTAAAAATGTATCAGAAATCTGAATTTTTGGAAATAAACCTGGTTTTTGACTTTGTTTTGACCATTATATAAATAACCCGAATTAGTGATAGGTTTCAGACATCAAACTGTTTTTTGTGACAATTTTCAGACATACAACTATTTGGTGACAGTTTTCTGATGGAAATATTACTTCACTAATTTTTGGTCTTCATTTGATGGTAAACACACAAAATTCATAACACCCATATTTTCTGTTCTTACTCTCATTTCTGAATCTTATCGAATAAAAGATTAGAGAGTATCACCCAATACTTTGATTTGATAGTAAAATCACAATTCTCAGAATATCCAAGTGCCTTTATTACCCTGAAATTGTAACATCAATTTTATAACTTATAATTAGGAAAAATATTTAAACAATCCAACACTACCCATCAAACTACATACAATACTAGGGGAGGAGGTACCTTACACCAAGGATTCTTATCACCCTTTGTTACCATTTTTGTAATAACCGTTTTAAGTTTATTAAATACTAGCCTCCGAATTTGTATTCCACACGCATGTGATTTCCAGCCAAAGGAAAATCCGTGCACTCATGTAGTACTCCACAATCTCAAGCTCAAAAGGAGAATATATTACCTTAAAAACGACTCAAATCTACTACTTCAACGGTATCCCAAATCATACACAAAAATCAATTTCTCTATTTCTATTCTCACTCACTATTCAAATAATATATTAATTTGATCATCAGAGAGTATTTTCATCAAACCCGAGGGTGCGGGTGTACGACCGTATAGGGCCTACAAAAATAGGACCCAAAATTTAGCTAAATTATGTAGGCAATCTATTAATATATCATTTTATTCAAAATTATAAATAAATAAAATATATCTAACAAGTAACCGGTCCAATCTCGTTTACATAAAAAAAAATTAGGTTTTGGATTATCCAGTGTTTTACTCCAAGTTACACTTTCATCCACTCATTTATGCTCCTTGCTTTCATTTATGCTCCATGTTTCACAATCTACCCCATCTCCCAAATTTCTTTACTTTATCGGTTTCTAGAACTTACATAGCTTTTCAACTTGTATAAATTTCCATTTGCCCTTTTTAATTATTTTAATTTGCTTTTTAGTTTCCTTCGCAACAATTCACCCCTTAAATTTTTTTTGGCTTATATAAAAGTTCATATTTAAGGGTTTATTTTTACTTTTGTATGAAACCATCAAAATAAAAGGATGGATCTTGGTTCTCATGTAGAATCCATGAGATGCTCCTAACGATACTTTTCTTCTTATGATTAGCCATGACGGTTACACATTGCTCGCCCATAAGTTCTTAATCGCATATCATCAAGATTTAAGCACCTTTTCATATATATATATATATATATATATATATATATATATATATATATATATATATATATATATATATATATATATATATATATATATATAAACATTGAGATTAATATGTATTTCTTTCATGCAAAATGAAAGATGTATTTTATAGTTCTAAACACTTCTAAGCATATAAAATACCTAAAAATATGTAGGTATAACAAATTTATGCAGTTAACGAAATCCAATCATAGATAAACACATCTTAAATGATAGTTGTTTACGCTAACATGCAACTATAAGAATGAAAGGCTGAAAGCACATATATATGTATATCTATGTTGAATCCGGGTGTACAAAAAACAAAATAGATAAACAAAGGGCCAAAGGGGCAACCATCCTTGTCTAGACTGTCGGCCGTAGCAAGCAAACCGTTGTCTCCCACTCCACGTATTCTATCTTTCATCCCAAACGACTTTCCGTAGCTCCTCTACAACTATAAATACTAAAATAACATAAAAAAAAAAAAAATACTTGATTGTAATATTATTACTAATTACCAAATCTCTGTAAAATCATAAAACATACATTTAAGTAGTTAGGTGGTGCTTTCAACAACAAAATAATAATAATAATAATAATAATAATAATAATAATAATAACAACAACAACAACAACAACAAGTCCCGAAGCCCGAAGATCCCTAGAAGAAAAGAGTTTCCGAGCCGAAGCTCTGCCTGCGAGAAGCCCGGTGTGTGAAGATCTTCCAGATCTACTGAAGAATACTACTCTTACAAGCTGTAGTGTTGTCCGAGCATCGTCTAATCAAGTGATTGTGTAGTTACTTTCTTCTAACATATAGATATGACGTATTTGCTATGAAATACGTGTTATGTGTTTATATATTGTTTGTTTATTTGAGATGGATGTTAGATGAATGTTTTATACAGGTTTGTATATGATTAAACTATATATGTAATTTATATCTACAAATATGTTGGGTAGAACATGAGTATATGGAATAGTTGGTGTGTGATGAGAGATGATATGATTAAATCCTAGCGACGATGTGACTTTGTGCCTGTTAAAGTGAACCTTGGTGACTATGGAGTTAGCGCCTGTTAAATTTAACCTTGGTGACTATGGAGTTAGCGCTTGTTAAATTGAACCTTGGTGACTATGGAGTTAGCTCCTGTTAAAGTGAACCTTGGTGACTATGGAGTTAGCGTCTGATAGCTATGGATTTAGTACCTGATAGATAAACTTTGGCAGCAATGGACTTCGTGCCAATTCCTTAGGTAAATCCTTAGGAACGAATGAATAAATGATAGTTGATTCTTAGGGTAAAACCTTAAGAAATAAAGAAGATAATGGGGATGAGTAATTGGGTTGATTGTTTGATGATTAAATATAATAATTATATTATTGTGGATTGAAAACCCTATATGCTCACCAGGCTCCGAAGCCTGCCCACTCAGTTTTCTTTGCATTACAGGTATTGGCACAAGGGTATAAGTTGGTGGATTTGATGAGAGATTTAGATTATAGACCAATAGTTATAAATAACTGTTGTAAGGTCTATTTTATATTGTTTATGCTTTTGGTCTGTATCGGAACATGACATCCCGAGATTTTGTTATTTAATGAAAATACATTTCTTTAAAGAAATGCTTTGATAAATTCTTATCACATTTTGTTTTGGGAACAAATTCTGCAACTGTTTTCTGTAAACGATTACTCTGATTTTAAAACAAAGCATAAACAAGTTGGTCTTTTCTAGACGTGAAAATGGGGATGTCACACTAGAAGTACAAAGGATTGCATCTAAGGGGTGTAGGGTCTCACTTAGGAGTTTACGGCCCAATGGTAAGACCCCCACGAGTTTACGGCCCATGGGTTTACGGCCCAATGAGTTTACGCCCGTAAACTCATGGTATCTTATATCATTTTGTGTGTTAAGGTCCTATGGTCTTCTTGGAAGTGTTCTAGACTTAGTTCCAAGGCTTAGGAAGGAGTAGTGGCAACATTGCACCACTAATTAGGGTTTACGGCCAAGGGAGATTGCCTTGGCTGTAAACACCCTTTTGTTCTTGATTTCTTGATGTTTTCAAGTTGTTTAACATGTGATTCAAGTATATAACAAGCTAAGGGTAGTGTACTTACGATTTGAAGGCAAATGAGAGTGTTTTCGACCAAAAACACTTAAGTGTTCTTGATGATCTTGAAGATCTAGACCCAAAAGATGAAATTTGTAGATGAATTAAAGAGTTAATCAATAAGAAGTGATGTATTAACTCACAAAGGGAAGGAATCACTTACATTTTTGAAGTTTGGAAGCATAAGCCTTATGATCCTTGGGAGAGAAATCGAATTCTAGGCTTGGAAATGTGAAAAGTTATTGAAAAATGACTAAGGACCATATATATATATATATATATATATATATATATATATATATATATATATATAGCATGGAGTTTACAGCCACCATGAGTTTACGATCGTAAACTCATGGTTCCTGGCCGTAAACTCCTTTTTTGAGGGTTTATGGCTTGCTTGATAGTTTACAACTTCAATTGACACTTCCTTTCACTCATTCCTTTGGTGTACTAAGCTCAGAATGCTCAAACAAACTCTAAACAGTGCTAAAAGTTAGCAGAAACAAGTCTGACTTTGATTGAAGTGCATGGTTTGTACAAGATAGAAATTTCGGGTTGTCACATTTAGGCTGCTACAAGTATGGTGGGGTTGGTCATGTCAGCATAAATTGTTCTTAAGGGGTAAGCCCAAATTTTTTACTATCTAATTAAACAAGCTATAGTATAATCTTTTTTACCTAATTAAATTAAATAAGACAAGCTCTTTAGTTAACCCAAACTTTTTACTATTTAATTAAACAAGCTCTTAATTAAGATTAGAAAAAGTTGCATTAAGATCTATGTAAAATTCTCAACAATACCCAATACTTCTCACAAGCGTAAAGATATGAAATTTCAATTTATATCAGAGTTAAATCCCTAACACGGAACCTATTTGATATTTGTTACTTATTACTAGTTGACAAGAACAATTGCAGATTCTATTAACTGGTTAACTAGAAGGATAAAAACCCTATCTAGTTGATCAAACTAACAAAAATTAAAATCAAATATTCATTAAGAACAAAACTAAAAATCTGGATAGAAACACAAAAAGAAAATTAGAAAACTAAGGTTTTAGCCAGACATGGCTAAAAAAAAATCTAAATTAATAAAAAGAAAAACAAACTGATTAATCTTCTAAACCAAGTGTATGAGATGATTTACAACCTTCAGATCTTTAGGAATCGTTGAAAGGTATCAGAAATCGCCTTCAGAAGGATTTTTCGTCGTTTGGAACCGTCTAACCTTCGAATTTGATTATAATAGTCATATTTATACTCAAGACAGAAGCTTCTAGAACAAGAAAGCAAAAATATGTGATCGCAAAAAGCATATATGCGACGATAAAAATTGTATTTTTTGTCTCCAGATTTATCTTTAAATGAAGTACAATGTTTTTTCAGAAGTTTTGAGAGTTGCATCACAAAAATGCGATCGCAGAAGTGATATATGCGATCACAGATTTCAAGAATTTTCTTTAGATGACTTTTTTCGACCCTGCAAAACTTCAACTCATTTATGCAATTGCATAAGTAAAAAAATACAGTTGCATTTTTGGCTTTTTGGCACGTTTTGTTTACGATTCCTCAGTTTAAGTAAACACGAAAGTCGTACGGAACTTTTTCTAGTTTTCAGAAAATTTTGAGTCTCCTCAATCGGAGGAACGAGTCCTGAGATATGGTCAAATTACTAACTAGGTGTCAAAGCTACCAACAACATCATTTAGGCTTTACAATGTAGCAATCTATCTTCATAAAATGAATTTGATCGCATGTTTTTTTGACCAAAATAACTTCTTAGCATTCCTTAGAATCCTTCATAAGTTCCAAGCTCCATTTAACTCCATTGCTCCATCAAACACATCTAAAGCTGCTCCCAAAATATTGCTCCACTCGAATTATCTGAAAATGACATAAAAATGGTAACTGTACGTGAATTCTAATATAAAACATGAGTTGAATATTATTTAAACTAATGACATGCAAATGTAGAAAAATATGATGCTAAATACGAATAAAAATCTACCCTAAAAGATGCATAAAATGACATCTATCAATATGACTTTCATTTAGATTGCTTAGGCTAATGAGAAATCTAACTAAAATTTGTTGTTTATGACGCGCTTAGCCATGCCAGTTTAATCGCGAAACTTTGAAGAAGTATAACTTCTTCATACAAATTCAGATTTCATGGTTCTTTATATTTATGGAATCGTTGTAACATATACTATACCTTTGATTAAGATTATTTATCCTACATAATCTTCAATTAAAATGTCGTTTTTATCACTTAATATGTCTTAACTGTCTAGGCGAAGTTGCGGACATTACAATGTTAATGTAACATCATGAATAACAATCCATCCATGTGATTGAAATGATGAGAAGAAAATATGTTCGTTCATGCATACATTAAATATGAATAACATTTAGTAATTATAATAATAATATAAAATTATAATCAAACATTCATTAAGTTCAAAACTGAAAAATCTAGATAGAAAAAAAAAATACCTGATCTGATAACTAATCACATGAAAAGTACTAGTCTAATGCAGAACTGAAAACTAAGGTTTTAGCTAGACATGGTTAAAAACGAATATAAAAAAAACGAATTGATTAATCTTCTAAACTAGGTGTGTGAGATGATTCCTAACCTTCAAATCTTCAGGAATTTCCACCAGAACAGCTTTTCGTCGTCTATAACCGTCTAACCTTCAAATCTGATTATGAGGGTCATATTTATACTGAAGATAGAAGCTTCCGGAACAAGAAAGCAGAAAAATGCGATTGCAAAAAGCATATATGCAATTGCAGAAATTGCAAATTTTTTTTCCAGATTTGCCCTTAAATGAAGTATGTTGCTATTTATGAAGTTTAGAGAGCTGCATCACAAACATGCGATTGCATAAGTGATATAAGCGATCATAGATTTCAAGATTTTTCTTCAGATGACTTCTAAATGACTTTTTTTGACCCTGCAAAAATTTGACTCATTTATGAAATCATAGAAGTTAAAAACGCGATCGCATTTTTGGCACATTTCAGTCGTAGATTCTTCAGTTTGAATAAACACGAAAGTCATCCTAATTTTTGTCCAGTTTTTAGAACATTTTTAATCTTGTCAATCGGAGTTACAAGCGATGATATATGGTTAAAATACTGATAGGGAGTTAAAGTTGCCAGTAACATCCTTTAGGCTTTAGAATGTAGCAATCTATCTGCATAAAATCAATTCGATCGAATGTTTCTTGACCAAAATAACTTCTAAGCATTCCTCAGAATCCTTCATAAGTTCCAAGCTCCATTTCACTCCAATGCTCCATCAAACGCATCCAAAAATTGCTCCCAAAATACCGCTCCAATTGAATTATCTGAAAATGACATAAAAATGCTAGCAATATATAAATTCTGATATAAAACATGAGTTGTAAATTATTTAAACTAATAATATGCAAATGTACAAAATATGATGTTAAATGCTAATAAAAACTATCTAAAAGATGCATAAAATAACATCTATCAAATCTCTCCAAACTTGAACATTACTTGACCTCAAGTAATAAAAATATTAAATGTTATGAACAAATGAAAAGTTGTAGATGACCTAAAAAGAATATAGAATAAAATAAAGGAAACTAAAAACTTGAACCGAAAATACTTCACTTGTGTTTGACATGATCAGATTTCACACCGAGAAAGCTCCAACGAAATCACTATCTAGACGACAGTGTCAATACATTTATTGCAGATTCAACATTCATATTTAATAAGTCAAATTAAGTTTGAGTAAATAATTTTTATGTCGAATTAAATTTGTGAAAACAATGTATTTTTAAAAATAATTTTACAAAAATTCGTTGATAAAAACTTAACTTTAACCAACCCCTAATTTTTTTTCCGAACTCATCTAGTAAACATGGTAAGCTCCATTACGGGCAAAAAAATCAAAGCTTACCGCTATGATTCCACTATTGAGAGATCTATCCAGAGCCGGTCCAAATGTATATGGGGCCCGAGGCGAAAAGAAAAAAAAGATCCCTTAAAGACAAATATAATAAAAATTCAAAAAAAATATCATTTATTCTTCACTATAAATGCATTCAATTAGCAATAACAAACAAGTCAAATTGTTTATCTTTTGATCTAGTTTGAGTTTGAACCAACTTTAGGCTCTAAAAACAATTTAGGTAATAATTTTTTGATATATTTACACTACATAGCGCATAAATTTTGAGCCCCTTGAGATGTGGCTTCTGACCCATCATCCGAGTTGCCCACCGTCTGGATCGGCTATGTATCTGTCTCATTATATCACACGTCTTCTTTCTCATTATAGCACACGACTTCTTTGTTTTTATAACCCCTGTAATGAACAAGTATTCCAATTATGTAATATTGAACCTAACATCCGTTGGACATGACATGATTGCAAATAATGTCTTCATGATATGTTATTCCCGATGTATTAAGATGGGGGCAACTATTCATATATTCGTTTTTTTTCCAGATTGTAACATTATATAAGGTTAGAAAAACTTTTTCATGAATTTGGTTTGGTGAACTCGTTTCTAACAACAATAAAATTGTTTATGGATTGTGCTTTAGATGAGTTTGTCAAAACTTAACATAGATAAATTGGAAAAAAGTTACGGACTCCGAAATGACAACCCGTAAGGCCATGCGGAGCGGAGTGGGAAATAAGTGCGGGAGGGTTTCCCTCTCACCAGAACACCGCACTATCGGTGAGGGGAGCAACCCGCGGCAAGGAGATGGGGGAGGGGGTGCCACACACACTCTCTCCTGTTTCTATTGGCTATATTTTTTTTTTTAATTTATAAAATTATATACCTTCTAAAAAATATAAAAAATATATCAAAAATTATGATTTTTGATTCCCTACAAAATAAGGATAATATATATATATATATATATATATATATATATATATATATATATATATATATATATATATATATATATGAAATATGTTTTTTTTTTTTCTAAAAATAAGAAAATAATAAGGGGAGTTTCCATACAATCATTGGGTTTTAGTAAAAGATGATGATATTACAAGGAAAAAAATAAGGGAAACTCTTCACTCACACTCTACGATCTAATGGTTATTCAAAATGAAAATAATAATGTTATAATGCAAAATACTTGTAGTCTCTTCAGTCTCAATTACTTTAATTTGAAATTTCATGTTCCGGCAACAACGTCAAAATTGAGCCAATTTCCAATTTTTTTTTCTCATTTTGTAACTATCCCCCGAGTAATCACATTTTTTGGTTATGAAAAATGTGTAAATGTTACCATGGGTGACTCAATCATTTTAGGAGCTTTAAGAAAGCCAAAAATTTGAGGCTCTTTGGTCTTTACTATACTTGGAAATACAAAACAGATGAAATGAATATATGACAGAAAATAGAATCGGTAGAAGAATGCAATGTCATTTCAGTTTCATGAATGCAACGATCGTTGATTTATTCTTCCGCTTCCTTTATTTTGTGGTTACTAGATTGAAATTTTTTAATAGACTAAACTTTTGGATTTTGGAAAATATAGAGCCATAAGCACTAACTTAAAAAACCTCTACATAGAGCCGGTTCTTACTGTTACCATTATAACCATTGTTAGCATTTTTATCAACAGTAACAATTTTAAATTTTAAAATTTGTATATTTCTTTTGATGGTTAGCAACTTTTATCATCTTACACGTTTGATAAACAACAATTCTATCTTTGTAAGTACGTAAAAGATACCTAATTAGCATGAGATAACTAAAACCAAACAAAAATACACGTAAAACATGTGAGAACCACAATTACGTGCCAAAAACTGGTGCATGAGAAGGAGGATGCGTACATATATTCTTGTTCGGAAGTTCCATTTGCATATCATTAAAAATATCGTTTTTTAGTAATTTCGGAAATTAGCATTTTTAATGTTTATATTACATCACATAAATGTATCACATACAAAAAAATTAGATAGGACTCAAGACTCAAGAATATTATAAACATAAGGAGTGAAAACTAATTATAAATATCTGTTTTAATTGATAAAAATATGGTATTCAAATATAATTAAGAGAATAATGACATATTTAGGGAAATGAAAGTAGAAAAGTATATAAAACGAAATTTATAGAAATATGACTTCATAAAAAACAAGTCCTTTTTTTTTTTTTTTTTTTTTATCCTTCCTATTAACAAATTCATAGGCTTTCTCTGAATAAATCCATATCACGAGGTCCATATATGTGTTCTTCTATAAATGAGGGGTCTTTACGACATAATTTCATAATACAAGGGTTTGAACATTTAAATATCCAAAGCACGAAAGAAAAAGACGGCAGAACTGTAATTCATTTTTCCAGAGCTGCAATCACTAAGCCCAAACCAATCATACTACGAGAGCTTGTACATTTCGCATTAAAAGTTGTACTTTCTCTGGAGTTATTTTTAGTGCTATCCCTCAAACCGCAAGAAGCGTGCTGTTCAAGTGAAAAGACGTAGTTAATTACTTCTCTCTGTGTGTGTGTGCAAGTGTGTGTGTGGGGCACCATAATTTCTTAAGAAGATACTTCACCCTTCATCCACAATACGCAAACTTTCGAGATTCCTCTGGTGCAACCCAGATAGAATCGTCTTTTCTTTCTGGCTATTTCAAGCTCTTTTCACTTCACTTATTTGGGGAAAACATAGCAAGAAATCCAGAATTTTTTTGGGGTTTATTGTTAATTGAAGTGAGTTGAGGTTGTTGATTTTAGGGTTTTAAGGTAGATTTGGTTTCGTTTGATGGGAATTGGGTAAGGTGGGAGATGAGGAAGTCTTTTAAAGATTCTTTTAAAGCACTTGAAGCCGATATACAACATGCCAATACTCTGTAATCTCTCTCTCTCTCTCTCTCTCTCTCTCTCTCTCTCTCTCTTAATTAAGTATGGATTATGTAAATTAATGATTCTTAATATAATATTGATTGAATCTTATGTTGGATTTAAGGGTTCTCATTCTCAAAACATGACTTTGAATTACAGAGCTTTGACAGAGTCTCTGAGTAATCAAAGCAGAGTCTCTCAAGACATGTTGTTTTAAGTTGTTTAATTCTATCAAGAATCTTTAAATTAGAGAAAAATTGAGAATTTGGCTGATTATTTAGTTGTAAAACAAAAACAGGGCATCGGATTATCCAAAGGAGTATGATGGTGGATGCCTTCAGATGAGATTATCATACAGTCCATGTGCTCAGTTCTTTCTGTTTTTTGTTCAGTGGAGCGATTGTCACCTTGCTGGAGCCCTCGGTTTACTCAGAATCCTTATTTACAAGGTATATATATAATTATATATGTATTATGTATGTGTATGATGAGGGTATATACGTCTTTTTCTTTCATGGTTGTGTCCATCTTATTTTATCATGTACCCTTTTTGGATGGAATGATTGACATCATTCTAAGTTTTCTAGTGTGTTAAACGCTGTAAACCTGTTATTTAATGTTGTATCATGTTGTGTTACAATCTTTATGGTTTCTTCATGTACAAGTATGTTGGGAATGGAGGGGTATTTTCGACATTTGTGAAGTATGTAACTTGTCATTATATGGCGTTGCAGGCATATGAGGATGGAAAGACGAGCATGTATATTCATGAGCGCAAAGCTACTATAAGAGAATTTTATGGTTCGTTTAGCTCGACCTTTATTTTCTATTTTAGCAAATAACCAAAACGAAGTATTTGAAACTGAAATGACAATTTGTCTCTTCCATCATTTCATGAGGGAGAAAGATACGTAATGACAAGAAATTCTTTTACTTAACGTACAAAGTACGATTTAAAGAACAAAAGTTAAAAAATTTAAGCTTTTTGTTAAGTCTATTACTTTTTCGCAAATTTGCCCTCGTTCTTTGTTTTTCTTCCCATTTACCAACCATTTACGAAGTGTAATAATTTTCTCAAATATCTTTTAAACATCATTTGTTTGGACAATAGTAAATGAAGAAGAGGGTACTCATTGTGGGATCTTTTGAATAGGTGTTATATTTCCATCTTTATTGCAACTTCAAAGGGGAATAAGTGATATTGAAGATAGGAAACAAAAGGAGCTTTGTGCATCAAAGTATCAAAGAAAGGATGAGATGAACAAAGGTAAACTATCTGAAGTTGATATGGAGCGAGAGGAAGAATGTGGGATTTGCTTAGAGTTGAACACCAAAGTTGTCTTGCCTGATTGCAACCATTCCTTGTGTATGAAGTGCTACACAAATTGGTAAGTCAGACTCCATTCATTGTTTCTATATATGCAAACATATAGGTGTATGGTTCATGACTTATTTAAGTAATGAGCTTGCATGTGTTTACCTATTTGTTACCAATATTTTTAACTAATTTACAAAACAAATTTGAATTTTTTTGATCAATCTATGCATTCATTAATGGACAAAATGTAGAAAAGTATTTGCACTTTCTCCATTTTATCATTTTTGCCACTTAACTATTTTATATAGTGATTAACAATTATACCTTTCTTGAGCGTGAAAAGAAGACATTTCTTTTGGTTACCCGGTTTTGTAAAATGGCAAAAAACATAAAAGAACAATATGTTTTTACCATTTTATCAATTTAGCTGCTGAATTATTATTTTTTCTATGATTATTATGATAATACTCCACTGGTTAAATTGATAAAAATAGTAGTTACCAAATCGATAAATTAGTTAAAGTACGTTTTCTTGTATTTAGCCCGATATGGAAACCGAATAACCACAAAAATTGATTTCTTTTTTTGGTAAGAAAAAGCAAAATGATTTAATCATTACAAAAAGTAGCTAAGACTAATTTGATAAAATGATGAAAATACGAGTGCTTTTCTTTTCTCTATTTTATCGTTCATAGATTGGTTGCTTTTTGGTAACAAAATGAAACATGGCTTCATAGATTCATATGAAATCCACTTCGTTGCATATTTTGGTAAAATTGGTCCATGACTCTATGTCAATATCTAGCACTAACATTACTATGCTATCCATATATATGTTAAATATATTCGACAAACTGGATTTTTTATGAGTTAATGCATTCATATATTAGTAAAAAAATTTCACCAAGGGTTTCATATATACCGATACAAATACAATGATTATTTTTCATATTTTCTTCGCCCGTGTCAAGACACAATACGAAGAGAGTTAAATATTGTTAACATTGCTAAAGTACCCCTATGGTAAAGGGTAAACTTGTCTTTTACTTATTGGTATACGACTATTTATAAATTCAAATGTGTCATAAACTCAGGCGTGCTCGATCTCAATCATGTCCATTTTGCCGTGATAATTTGAAACGAGTTAACTCGGGTGATCTATGGATCTACACTTGTCGTTATGAAGTCATTGAGTTATCAGCTATTGCAAGGGAGAATTTGAGGAGACTTGTTATGTACATCCAAAAGCTACCTCTTATTGTTGTGGATCCTGTCAATATTTCTTATGACCCTCGCTTCCGATGAAGGCGTTGTAGTGTTGTTGTGGGCATCATCCATTTGTACATATAATTGTTGTTTGATTTGAACTTACATTATTTTGGATTTATTGAAAGATAGCATTGGTTTGTATATATTTGTATACAGTTGAACATACTTGGTTGGATATATGTTGTAACCTGAAAATTGTAAAAAGATTAAACTAATTTGATGTGTTTGGTGCTTTATAACTAACAAAACGATTGAATTTTTTCTTCTTTGTCACGAGTTATTAATTTTTTAAACTGTATTCAATAATTATGGAACATTTAATATTTCTTTGATTTGGTCAACAATTGTTGGTTTATCTCGTTTGTTGAGTCGGCATTCTACGTGGCAACGTGGCGTTTTAATTGAATAACCTGGACGTTTTACTCTTGGTGGAGATTTGTTTTATGTGCATCATTTTATATTTTATACCTTAATACGATGAATAATGAGAATGAAAACCGAAGGAGCTCGCTTAATTTGGAAGCAATCAGGTGAATGTCGTTTTCCTCTTGCAAAAGCAGCCCTATTTTGGGGCTGAATGATGGTACAACAACAGATGACATGTGAAACTTCATTGTCTATTGATCAAGATACCCATTACAGATATAATCAAAAAGGAAAAGTAGACCACATGTATAATTCACTACTTTGATTTCATTTGCTCCAATTCCAGATTAGACCTGAACTAAAAATTGTGTAAGGACCTAACCAAGCTTGAACAGATCTCAAGCGAGCATGTCCCAATGCGTTTGATGGTCTGGCAGTCCAGTTTTCAGCAAACCAGCGGTCCCAAGCCAGTCTCAGATCGGTCTAGGGTCGGATTGATCTCGGTCTCCCAATGGTTTGATTTCAGTCTTCATGTATGGGTTGATCTCGGATCAGTCCCAGTCCCAGGTTCTGGTTTCAATTCCAGTTCCGGTTCTAGTCCGAGTCCCAACATCTATATCCTTCCCACCTAAAAAACTTAAGACAACTAAATATTTTTCTGTAGATGCAATTGGTGTGGCCAAAGTTATTGCCTTGCGCGAAATGATGTGAGGTTTTTTCTTTTATTTATTTATTTATTTTTTCGCCTTTAGTCCATGATATAATTTATATTTGGTTATGTTTAATTTAAAAGAAGTATAACTAATAATTATTACAGTTTAATTACTTTACTTATAATTAGTAATTTGCATTACATAGTTTAAATGTTGATGGAGAGCATATACATGATTTAGCTTAAACTTTTATGGATAAGTGAGAGGACTTAAGGGGCCAAAAGAGGCCCAACTTAAAACGGACACAACTTTTGATCCGTAAGAAGTTTAGAGATATGCGATACATCGAGATAAAGCTCTCATTGGGCCGAAGCTCCTAATAGCTCACCATCGCCCGATCCCCATCTTTCACAGTTTAGGCCTCAAATTTGTGATTTCCCCTAATTTCCGTTAATTTATTTTTTGTGTTCAGTTTTGATGAACTATAATAGACATGGTTTATGGATCATATGTACTATTTTACATATTCAGAATATATTATGGAAAACAAACATATAAACTATAATAAATATAGTTTATGAAATATACTACATTTTATCCATTACAAAGTAACTTTTCAGTATTCTACATATAACCGTCAATATAGCATTTGTGAGACACACTTTACGTACTTATCTAAGTATCAACTAAGTCATGAAATTATAACCAGAGTCTCTTGGAGGGAGAACGTGATACTTATGTATAGATCTATACGGGACTAACAATCCCGCACCTTAACTGTTCGCTATAGTTAGGCCGGCAGGCCTGGGGTGACAAATGTCGTACTGATTGTGACGCCCGAAGAACGTCGTGTTCAGGCCATCTTAGGTCATCAAGCATGGTTATGATAACTCACAATTTGGTATTGAACAATACTATTAGTATATGAATAAGTAAACAACTTCACAAAATTTTATTAAATAATAAAACTATAATACAGTATCTTACAGTACACTTGGTGAATCAAGGCACTACAATTACATAGCTTTTATACAAGTACAAATACATAATACTATTCCAGTACAGAGAAAACATACTTTTCATGGGTTTTATGTTAATTAAAACTACATTATACTATCGCAAAGTACAATAACATTTACACGTTTTGGTCTTCGGGTATTAAGACTACAACACAATTACAACAGGAAATATAAGACTTTATGGAAGAACATACTTACATTTCAAGGAACAAATGATAGATTTCAGTTACAAACATGCTTATGAACTCACCAACTTATTAATTGTTGACACTATTTTCAAAACTACTTGTATTCTCAGAAAATCGGTAAATAGGTATCCACATGTTTTGAGAAGACGGAGCTTCATAGACTCATGTCTTTTATCTTTTGATATAGTTTTCATGTTAAACAAACAATGTTTTGAACACTATTGTAAAACTATACTTTATAAATGTAATGGTTGTTGTACTTTGATTACTATTATGCAATTGTTGTAATAGTGTACATGACGTCATCCGCCCCCGAACGTTTCCGCCATTCCGGTTTGGGGGTGTGACATAGACCAGAGGTAGAACAAGTGGAGGGGATCCCTCAAAAAGTGAAGTTGTCATTAGAGGAATTTAAGAAAGTAGTGGCAAACGACACCTATGATAAATTGCTTTATTTGAGGAACATTTAGCACTAGAGAGATTCGATACCTATTGCTAGTCTCCCAAATCTACCCCACTACCAAATTAGTACTAATGAATCCGATATCCTAATGGGGAAGGTTGGAAGAACTTTTGAGAAATAATCATATTCAAGAAAGTATTAGTCAATGTGTCGTGCCTGCTCTACTTACCCCCAATAAGTATGGCAGTTAGGGGATATGCGTTGACAACTGTGCAATTAAAAAGATTATAGTAAGGTTTCGTTTACTAATACCTTGACTAGATGATTTAGTAGAACAACTATCTGGAGCAAAAATCTTTTCCAACATAAACCTACAAAGCATATATTATCAAATAAGGATCAGACCACGAAGATAACATTTAAGACAAAAGATAAGGTGTATGAGAGGATAGTGATGTCATTTGGTTTATCAAACACCCCCAACACTTTTGTGAGTCTAATGAACCAAGTGTTGTTCCTTTTTATAGGATACTTTATTTTAGTTCACTTTGACGATATTTTGATTATTAGCAACACAAAGAAGGAGCACATGGAACACTTACTGACCACATTCGACATTTTACAAGAAAATATGTTGTATGCTAACCTAAATAATTGTATGTTTTTAAGTAATGAACTTTTTCTTGGCTATATTATAAGTTTTTAAAGCATTCTTGTGGACGGTGATAAAGCTAGGCTAATGAAACTCCCCTTGCTAGGTTAGTTTTAAATACATTAATTTTTTTCAATAAAAACCAATTTGGAGTTTTGATTACTAAAATCATTCAGTCCAATAATTAAAAATAGGTGTAACAGTTCAAAATAGCAAGGATATAACAATACAATATCATAGTTTAATAACCACACATGACGTTGCCTTCTCAAAAGTCCTTGTTATTTCGAGTCTTGTCTCTACGTTCTTCAGTTAGTGAACACATAAGAATAAGTTAAGCAATGAAATATCATAGTGATAGTTCTGAGGTTGAATAACTTAAAGTAATGATGACAATAATAATCATATTTGAAACCAACCCCCCAAATTAATATAAAATCATCAAATACCATAAGTATTAATAAACCAAAGGATAAGGTACTAAGGCTCGATCAATCAAGAGCAAAGGATATATGTACTCATATTCAATTCCAAGGATACCAAACCCATAAACTAAAGTCAAGAATTTAATAACTCAAGAATTTTATCCAAGGAAGGTAATCAAAAAATGCCATAGCTAGAGCTTGCCAAGCCACAAGGGAATTAACATTCCATAATCCAAAACAAAGGGTTAATTAACCTATCATTACAAATAAAAGGTTTACTCTTTTGTTAAACAAAAGTATATGAAGTAATAACTCAATAAGTGGAATTTAATGACCTAATCAATGCGTTTTAATGACTCATAATTCCAAACATGATCAAAGGCTAAATATTGGTTACAATGGTTTAACAATATCAATAAACATAAAAAGGGTAAAGGAATAATTCAACAACTCTATATACAAATCATGTATCTATTCCTAAACCTTGTCCATCCCATAAAGTACCATGTCATAATGATGGTTAGTAGTCAAGCATGGATGCATCGCACAACCATGGTGACTTCACACTATATATAGAGGAATCATTCCAATATACCATTTATTTGCCTAAGAATATACAACAAGGAGCATGTGAACCATCATACATGAAAATGGGTCAAAAAGAATAGTCAGAAGAAGATCGAAGATGGTTATTCGTCAAACTGAAAGATATGTGGGATGTGTCAATTCATGTGATTTTTAATCCATTGCATTTGATTTGGAAACTGGAGAAGACATTTCCATTGAGGAGCCTCAATCATACAAAGAAATGGTGATGTGAAATTTCCCAAAAACTCATAGAAAAATTTTCATTTTAAAATAATAAGTGAAAGACCCCAACTTTCGTATTTATGAAAGACCCAAACTTTCATTCTATTTCAAAAGATTTCTTAAGTTACTTCCTCAAAACATGCTACATGCATATTTATACAACAATATTTTATATTGATAAAGTGATTACAAAGGATTGGATACAAACCAACTAAGTTTTATTACATTTCATGTCTACCCACGAATCTACTATTAATATACATACATGAATATTAAAAATACAGAGAAATACTATTAACTATTCTAAATCTTTCAGCAGTATAAAGCTATATTTGAATACTCATCACCTACAATTGTTAAATATTGAGAGGAATAAGCGATAACGCTTAGTGAATTCAATAAATAGATACAATATAATCTGATGCCTTACATATACCAATATGACAGAAGCAGAAGGGAACAAGAAGACATATGTGAAATCATGTGACAAGCGTTCATATCAATCAAAGACTTTATTCAAAGATATACTTTTCAATGAGACATAACGATTTCAATACGTGATATGAATCAATAAAGCTTTGGCCCAATTGGCACAGAAGACATAAATTCTGATTAACATTTTGGTAGATTTCAGGCTTATAGCCCTGTCTAACCATTTGCCAATACCATAGAATAGAGTTCATTCTCTTACGGAGTCATGCTCTACATGGTCAGAGGCTACATACCATTCCTATCAAACCTTATACCAATGCCATAGAATAGAAGTCATTCTCTTACGGAGACATGCTCTACATGGCCAGAGGCTACGTACCAGTACCAATGTGAATCTAAGTCCTTTCACTGATTACATGGTCAAAGGTATTATAATTGCTATAAACATAGCGAATAAAATAACACGGGAGAATAACTCAGATTAATAACACTGAGAAGCACATAGCACATATAACACATAACTTACAATTGTTCCTATATATTGAACTCACCTTAAGTTTACCGGGGGTTAAAATAGTAATTTGGACAACATTTCGGCTTTAAATATGTCTTTCTATGCTGAAAACCGGGAGCTTAATTGAAAACTGGGTTCTGCGAAGGTAGGGCTTCAAAACCGAACAGATAAAATTTTTGGGCTTCTCGGGGGTCTCGGGACGTGTTTCGAGTGCTAAAATTGATACCGGGGCTTCGGGAAAAGTCAAAATAGTGAAAATATTGAAAAAGAGTCCAAAAATGGAAATTTTCCAATTCTAGCCGGGAGGGTTCACACCCTCCTATTTATAGGGATGAGGTTCGGATGCTGTGTTTGAGAAGCGAGCACGTGGCTGCTGGAGAGAAGGCCACGAAGCGAGAGGAGGGGAGAAGACCTGCACCTGCGAGCTTCAGACATATGGCAGGAGGAGCGAAGGCCACGAGGTCGCTGCGAGGCTCGGACGTGGCGTCTGCGAAACGGAGCACGTGGATCGCATGCGAGATGGGTGCGGCGGTGGCGAAGCGAGGTTCGGACACGTATAGAGGCAGGTGTCGTAGCGAGGTGAGGCCACGTCTCCGGTGACGCACCTGCTTTGTGCGAGGTGACATGGCCGGTTACTATTCATGCGAGATTTCTCGATTTTTGAGCCCCGAACTTCTAAAATCCACAACTTTCGCATACGAGCTCTATTTTTGACGTTCTTTATATGCACGCGTAGCTAAAATTACGCTCTACAACTTTCGTTTAGACTTCGTCGGCTAATTTTGAATTTATTTTTAATATTATTATTTTTAATAGACCGGGACAGGAAAATCTGTTAAAAATTCATAACTTCTTCATCCTATATCCATTTTTGTCAGACTTTTTACCGTTGTACTACATATGACGAGACCTTCGATTCTCGTTTAGGATGTATCAGTAAAATATCGCTCGATCTAAAATTCGAGTTTTAGCTGTCTACTACTAAGTCGAAACTTCGAAAAATCATAACTTCTCATACGAAGTCAGATTTTGGCGTTCTTTTTATCGAATTTCTCGGGTTAACGAATACTACAACTTTCATTTAGATTACTAAGGCTAAAAAGTAGTTTATTAAAAACTCACTTTTTACGTCATTCGGCGCCGTGCTGGTTTTGTCGCGGATCTTCGGTTGGTCATAACTTCTTCGTTATAACTCGGATTTTGATGAGGTTTTCGCCTACAAGTTTCTAATGAGATGATTTACAACATCAATTAATAAAATTTTACTTATTTCAAATTTTATATTTTCGCTAAATTTCACTATTTGGTTATTAATTGGAATCTCATAAGACTTCCAATATTTTATGAGTGATTCTAAACAGAGTTTTACTTCATTTCTAGTAAAAACTAGCTGTTAGAACTCAACACTCAATTTTATTCACTTTTAATAATAACAATACACAATTTTAGAATGTGTATGTTACAAATACATCCTCCTTTTGAGGATTTCGTCCCCGAAATCATAACGATTAAAACAATTAGGGATACTTCACTCTTATTTCATTCTTATTTTTCCCTAGTATAATTTGGGCCTCGATGGTGCTTCCACTTGACAATCACCAACTTCATTTCTTTATTACGTAAACTAGTCGTTCTTTCATTTACAATCTCTTCTATTCTTCTCGGATAATAGAACCATTTCATCATATATGCTTAACCTTTACACAGATAGCTCACATGAAACATTTCATGAATATCTGTCAAATCTTCAGGCAATTCCAAACAGTATGCTTGCTTACCAACCGTTATTTCTTCCAAAATAGTATAACACCTTTTCATGAAATACCTTCAGTATTACTAAATCATCCACCCGGAATTCTACGGGTCGTCTCCTCTTTTCTGCATAGGGAATTTATCGATCTCGAGCCGCTTTCATTCTTTCTCTAAATATTTATATCTTGTTAGTGATGTCCTGAATCATTTCGGATCCTCTAAATATCTTCCATCTTACATCACGCCAACATATTTGAGTATGACATTTACGCTCATACAGTACTTTATATACCTGCAGTATATTTTCTACTGTTTGGATTGCTCTCTTCTTTTGACCATTTTTCTGAGGATGATAAGTTGTACTAAGAGCAACTCGAGATCCTAATTCATGCTTCATTCTCACCCAAAAGTGAGGGAGTGAAACGAGTATCACAGTTGGAAATAATCTATAATGGCGCATCATGACTTGCCACAATTTCGTCTAAGTAACTTACGTGTATTTTTCCAATGGAGTCGTTTCACGTGTGGCGAGAATATATGTACTCTTCATCAGCCGGTCGATAATTAACCAAATGTTATCATTCATAGTTTTTTTCTCCTCTTTCAAGGTATTAACTATATCAGGCGGATAAGTAGAATATCCTTTCGACATAACTTACGAGTTTTTAAGAAAGAAATTTATTACTTTCACCGTAGACATAAATAGGATCTTCCCTTTTGATAGGGATGCATATCATCTCTTTCTAGATCAAGAGCTTTGCGTGGTTCTTTAACAACCAATCCATATCGAGAATAATATCAAAGATAGGAATTAGGTTAGCAGGAAGATTATATCTTTCAATTCCTATAACACTAACTTTATAGGCTTTATCAGCAAGTAATGATATATTTCCTATGTCATCTATATGAAATGATTGGACAACTGCGTAACAAGTAATTTGAAAAGAATATGCGAATTTATAAGACATGAAAGAATCTGAGGCATTGAAATCAAATAAGATGTGAGTAGATCTAGAGTTTACGAGAATATCACTAGTCACAACATTTGAGTTTTAACTTACTCCCTTTGTGGTAATCTTAAATCTACGATATTTAACTTTTATTTTGCCAAACGATTGTCAAATTCTTCAAACTTCCTAATTACTGGCGGTGTTCAAATTTGCACCCGCTCTTCATTCTCTATTGAACATTCGATATTAATCTTTGAGTTAAAACTCAATTCTCATTGCAGATTTCTGCTCCTTCTTGGTTTATAAACTAATCCCAAGATAAGGTATTTACTTTTGCTATAACGACAACTCGAATGGTTATATTCTAATGACCTTTGATTTTAGCTCGCACAAGACATATAACGATCCAAACTCTTATATTAGAATCAGATCGAATAAATCGAGTTGATAGAATAACGAAAACAAAAAGAGTTTGATCAACACGTAGATGCTTTGGAACAGAAAGAATAGCACCACGTGTCTCTAATTCATGCTTTCGGACCTACACATCTTTTAGCTTTTGGCACCTCCTACTTTTTAGTTGGAGTAATCTTTGATTGTTGATCGACAACTTGACTTCCCGTCATTTGACTAATAAGAGTAGGGTGGATACATTTCTTGTCTCCAGTAACACCACATAGCAAGTCACATCTCTGACTAATGATTGCTCAACTATTTAATGAAGATCGTTATATTTCTATCGACTACCTTGACCATTTACTTCTTCAGGATTCTTACTGATGTTTTGTCACTATATAAGACATGGTTCTCTGAACCAATTAACTCCTTTCGCCGATTTGTACTAATCGGACTCGATTCTTTATGACATTAAGATTTGAACGATAATTATTTTCTTAGTCATTACCGAAACAAAGGTAACGACACACATGAATAAAACGAAATCATTTACTAGCTTCTTGGTAACCTTGTGACTTTTCCTGATCCAAGTGTGAGTCCTGTGCTTCCAGTAGTATAGGCCTCTACTACTATTCACACATACTCATACTCGTCCCAAGTATTGTCTCGTAGTTCTCAAGTCACCATTCAAAAGTTTTCACAAAGCAACTTATCACACATGAACGTGTTTAAACAAATACATATAACAGTTTCTCCTAGACTCAACTAGGGTTTTCAGGTTTTTATCAAACATATTTTGGATTACCTGTACTCGCCTTCTAGGATTCTTCTCATGCATATGCTCGATTTATTATATATCCTAATACTTTTCCATAGGTCGATAGAAATTTTACTTCCATTTCTTCATACTAATTCTTTCTTGAGTAGTGTCTACTCTACAAGACACACTATTCCAAAATTTTTAGCAGCATGGAGATAAACGGTCTTCTACTACCTGCATCATCTTTTAACTCATGCAATCCATCATGCCCTTTTGTTCATTTCATTATTCTTCCTTGACATCGTTATTCTTGTATCTGAGTAAGCTAAGTCTATTTCATAAGAGTCTATCCTAAGAAGTCTACATCTTAGCTGCATCTCAACAAGCTTTACTAGCTTCAACTTGGTTCTCTGTCATTCCTGACTACAAGATCTCTTCATACGATACTATGGGTGTATTTCTTCTTCAATTAAGCATTCTACCTTACTTAAACAAGTAAGTTGCTTAACCATTTACCACAAATGACTCAATTCACCATCCCAATCTTGTATGTTACAGTCGGCTTAACACACAATGGAACTTTATATCACAAAGTCTCGGCCTATTGAGTCTGAAAACTTCATTAGCCTTTCCTTTGATCTTCATTTAATTCTTCTAAATCTTGCACAATATTCATTGTGATACTGCCGAAGTACTGATCACCGTCTTTGGTTCTTTTGACTCTATTAAACAATCACTTCTTCAATCTGAACATCGGTAGAACAACCTCGTGGATTTGTACCACCACATTTATCTTGTCCAAACGTGTTTCAAACGCACATCTTTCTTCCAAGGATGTTATTATATATCAAACATACTTTAAATGTATATTACCGCTCTATTGGTAACTATACACTTATTACGATAACAATTCATATTTATTATTTTATGATACCTCGCGATCGTTTATTTATAAATCTATCGATGTCTATTATCATAAGTCTCTTTATCACTCCGAAAAATTCTATTATGAAAATTCTTAAAATTTTCTAAACCATGGTCGGCAACAGACCTTAAGCTTTTTCACATAATAGAATATAAGGTATATCTCTTCTCTATATTCATTTATCATTTAGCACATAATAGAATATAAGGCATATCTCCTCTTTATATTCATTTATCATTTAACACATAATAGAATATAAGGCATATCTCCTCTTAATATTCTAGTGCTTGCCTCCATTAGGTATTCAACCTAAAATATATCGTATCATCTTTACTTAATAATTTAAGTTTAGAAATTCTTAAAAGTTCTAGTTCACTTAAACTAATTTTTTTTAAAATTCTGAAGTAACTTAATATCATAGAATACTAGGGTTTATCACTACCCAATTCCCACTTAAATATTTCCTATGGTTTGTATCCATATACTTATTACTGATCAACTCATATATTGAGCTTCCAACAGTTTAAGTCTAAATACCAATTCTTGATATTTAGTTCACTTAAACCATTTTTCTGATACCATGATTGAAAGACTCCAACTTTCGTATTTATGAAAGACCAAAACTTTCATTCTATTTCAAAAGATTTCTTAAGTTACTTCCTCAAAACATGCTACATGCATATTTATAAAACAATATTTTATATTGATAAAGTGATTACAAAGGATTGGATACAAACCGACTAAGTTTTATTACATTTCATGTCTACCCAGGAATCTAGTATTCATATACATACATGAACATTAAAAATACAGAGAAATACTATTAACTATTCTAAATCTTTCAGTAGTATAAAGCTATCACTACTAGAAAAACAGCCTTTTACGATGCTCATTGCGCGTCGTAAAAGGCTCCGACGACGCGTAAATGCACGTCAAGGAAGGCCCTGTCATAAAGAGAGACGACGCGCATTTACGACGCACAATTACGACGCGCGTTTACGACATGCAATGCGTATCAAGAAAGGCCCTGTCATAAAGGAAGACGACACGCATTCGCGTGTTGTAACATTATGACGCACGTGTTAATGACATGCAATGCGTATCAAGAAAGCCCTTGTCAAGAAAGACTATGTCATAAATGAAGATGACACACATTTTTGTGTATCATAATTTTAAATGTTTAAAAAAATTATTTATAGATTTACTAATTTTCAAATTAAATTCCCATTTCATGTCTCATAATAGAAAATAAAATACCATATACAAAAAATATAATACATTGCACAAAAGTTAATGTCATACAAATAATCATTCCAATAGTAGACAAATGGATAAATCTCAAAGGGATCAAAAATATGGTTGTCTTCTAATAGAACTTATACACAAGAAAGTACTAAATTTGCTATTGAACTTATACACAAGAAGAAGGTGTTTGAATTCAGAAAATGTCTCAGCAACTGAATTGGCCCTAGAAGCTTGTGGTTTGACTGCAATTGAGATAAGGATACCATGTTTACTCTTCTTAAGCTTACTAAACAAACTTGACAATATGATAATATAAAACTGAATTATTATTAAGATTAAGCCACAGATGCACTCAAGCTATAAATACCAATGGTGATGGTCTTTCATCAGCTGCACGTGGAAACCCACTACCATAAAAGAAGTATCAAAAACTGCTTTATTCAAAAAACTCAGAGTACTATTGTAATCATAATAAAACACACTGATTATGTATAGTTTTATACAACATTATTTTAGTAATAATGAATAAGAGGATACATTACTTAATTTATACTGGAATAACTCATCGAGATCTTTTCTTAAGTTGTGATACAGTTTAGCCAATGAAGGTTCCATGAAGAACTCCAAGTATCCTCCCAACATTTTCAAGTGCCCATCCTGTTTCATATCATGAAATAGAATGGAATAAAAAAGGAATGGAGTAAGAAAAGGTAATAGACTCACTATATCGCCTTTTGAGATGCTTCCACAAAACAGTAGCAGGACGGAATCGGAAACAACAGTCGTATCCAGGAGAAAAACAGAGTTCACTTTGATCTTCTCATTAAAGATCAACCACGGGAATGGAATTCTCAACGCCCAGGTATTAACCAAGTTCTATAGCATTAAAAACAAATTCAAATTAAAAAAACTAATAGAATTTAGAAAAACGAACTTACCGGGTGTAAAAGCACCTGACCATCCGCCACGGTTTTAGCGAGAATGACTTTTCATTATGCTGATGTCAACAAAAGCGAGTTATTATTTATAAAGAAATTGTTTAAACACAAAAGGGAGAATGATTTTTCCTTTTAAGAACTTATGTCATCCCACCTAATCAAATGATTTACATACTTGGGTACTACATGACTGAAAATAAAAATTATAAACTAACATACTAAATCAGCACCAATTATTATTTATTAGTTTGAATACCAAAAGCAGCTGAAATCATATTGAAAATTTAAGAAGAATAAAGCACACTTAGGGAAATGGAAGGAAAAACCAAACTAGGGGAAATCTATAAAAAGTTAGGACTTTCTCTATTAAGTTATTCGATTTGAATCAAGTAATAAATAAAAATAAACACATATATAGCTTTCCGAATCATTCCCATTAAGTCAAAAAGAAACTAAAAGTATGTAAGTGTGAGCCAAAAAAATGCATATTCTTATATTAACTAGTAATATTATTAATGTAAAGATGATACCTTTTTCCATCAGGATGTGTAATCACAATATCCATATCCCCACAACTAGCTTTTCCACATCTGAAGGATCCTCCACACACAACATTCACCTGACATAAATATATATATATATATATATATATATATATATATATATATATATATATATATATATATATATATTTATATTTGACTTTAACACATTTTGAAATATTTGAAAACATAAGACTTACACCAGGTAAAACATCTTCTCTATCTTTCTGTAGCAAGCACTCCATCTCTTGCACCTATGCATGCAGACAGTTATATAAGTTATAATAACAAGTTTTCATACACAAATCTTCAAAAATTTTATATTTTTCATAATATCAAAAGCCATACCTCATCACGTGGTATCCTTGTTTTGATATCATCAAAATACTTCAACCCTAATATATTTGACTGTATTAACGTGTCATCACTTTTTAAATCCTCCAGACTTCTGTGTCCTTTTTCATACAATTTCAATGGAGTTGCTGGACCAATCCCCCATACTTCCCCAAACAAACTAATTGTCCTTACCTAGGAAAAACAATAAAAAAGTGATTTTGATTTTCAGATATACAGTTTGCAAAAATGTTTTGAAACCCTAATTACAAAAACTTAATCAAACGAAGAAAAATGAACCTGCAGTAGCTGAAAGGTCGAAGGTCTCCGGTGTAGCTGTGGGGTGCGACATTCTTCTGCTGGTGGTGGCTTTACAGGGAGGCCATAGCTAACAATGGTGATTGAGGAGGACTCGTCGCTTAGTAACCAACGATCGAGAGAATCAGGTGGAGGGTCTATGAATGTGTCGATGCATAACGTGTATAATAAACGAGACCCTATTTTCCATCTAGTTATACCTATATGAAACAATTTTTTAAAAAAATTAATACAAGTTTTTCTGAGTTGAAATAATCATATATTCATGTATGTATAGAGACCATAATGTTTACCTCCAATGTAAATTAGTTGACTCAAAACACATAGAACTTATCTCAGAAAATGAAGTAATTCAACAGGGCCATTGTTTTTGTAAATAAAGTAATTCAGAAAATGACGTGGTTGAAACAGGACGTTAAGATCAGCTTTAGAAGCTGACCTACAAGGTGGAAAACACATCAATTGACGACTCCCTTTAAGGAGGCTTTGGCATATAATTGAAGTATTAATAAGAAAAAAGATATTGAAGCAATAAAAGAACTTATGAATTAGAAATTCATTACCCCGACAAAACCATCTTTCATAAAAGACATCCCTTCTTTGAAAATCTCTCTATTCTATTTTTAGATGTATAGAATAAGGAGAAAATGAGTTTTTAGTAGATAATATCCTCATTTAATCGAATAATTATCAATAACAAACGTAAAAGAAAAGATTGAGGGAAGATAATTACTTACTTTAACATCAACGGTTTTCACATTGGACTATAAGTGGGAACACCAGCTACTCTTTTTATCAACAAAACTTCAAACACCAACTACTCTTTTTCATCCTCCTTATAAATTATAATACTTTGTTATATAATCACCTTGCTTCAACAATGGCATGTACAGTTCTATTCCTCTTAACTCAAATGACCAAATTTAGTATCAACACTTCTTGTTAGCTTAAAATACAATTAAAGATTAATTGTGACATATGTAACAGAATAAATTATCATAATTAATAAGAAAATTACATGCCCATCTGCATTAATTAATAATACATGGTATTAGCTACCACTTTTTTCAACGATAGTAGAAAAACGATGTTGGTCCTGTAACAACATTACAAATAAACATTGAGCTTAGATTTTACACTTTATGCAAAAAAAAGATAGCCCAACTTCAATTATATGCCAACTGCAGATTTAATCAAATAATATAACGTTTAATATGGAGCATCATAGGAAGTAAATGAATTGGATTTTTATCTAACACTTGGTGGGACAAAATAAGTGCACATATAACATACACTCTTCTCTGTATCTCTTCAATCCCATTGAAAACATCCTCAAAACTCAAAATGCATTGTGATAAGAAAAACTATTAATAGGATTACCTGAGAGAAGTTCATATTTGGTGGTGACAGGTGTATAGTTGGAATCGGTTCATAAAGTACAATACTGAAAGAAAGAGAGAGTGAGGCGCTCGATATGATGAAGGAACACATCAGTCAGCTAAAGAGCAAATTGATCGGAACGTTAGAAAAAGAGAAATTGATACCTAATTGGATGTAGGAGAAATAGATAAAGGTTGTGCCCTTCGTTCTTGAGTTCAATGAAAAAGCTGGAACTGTTAGCTACAAACAACACCGGAAAAAACCACAATCAAAACTTCCGTTCACTAAATCAATTCCACTGATGCTACAAACAAACATATTTTAATCATAGAACCCTAAAAATTAACCTGATATCACATTAGATCTTTTGAATTGCCCTTTAGTCGAATTTCCCAACCCAAAATCGCCATCATGATCAACAATAAAAGTAGGTGGAGGTTCACATATTTATAAGCAATAAAATTGATGTGGATCAAGGATAAGAATAAGAAGATCCCAGAAACGATTTTATTCAAAATCTCGAGAATAGTTGAGGTCTACGATAAAGAAGCTATACATTGAAAACTAATGAATGATTACTGGATAAAAGGAGACATATTAGGAGGAAAAAGTTAAACCTTCACACAGGAGATGAGAGAAAGCAAAACCAATTACCTTTTGAACATCATTTAGGGATTCATCTACCGAGTCCGACCTATCGTCTTGTTCTTTGTAAGATCGAAAAATGTTAGATGAGATAGAGGTGGGATTAGAAGCGAATCTAAGGGATTGAACCCACCCAGTGCCATTTTCCTTCCCCTAAACCACCGTCGTTCGTAAACGTAGATCCCAAGGCGAAAAATCCCTAGCGCTCCGTGAAACAACGAAAGTAAGAGCAATTCTCGTATGAAGACGAAGCCCTACGGCTTTTTCGAAGAAGGTGGAGACAGCGGAATCGAGATCGATTTTGTGCGATTCGAGGAAGGAGGCTTCTTCTTTGGTAGCAGAAGTAAGTTCTGAGAACACTGCGATCATTTCCTGGCGGCGATTAATCTAATTTTGACTTTCAATCTTCAGTGAATTTACCAATGGTGGTGTCTTTCTAGCCAGCTTTGAGTTTTTCTTCTAATTGAGAGAAATTGAACACGAGTGCAGGTGGGGCCCAGACGTTAGGGCTTGCTGACTCACTCCAGCCAGGCTCAATAGCCATTGAGATCAATGGAGCCGAAGAGAAAGCACGCAGGAAAGCATGAATCTCCATGTGAAGATAAATAAACAGTGATTTCAACTGTGTGAAGTTCTTTACGCCAAGCTGGCGGCTGAGCAACCACATAGCAGTGTTGAAGTTTCCGGCCGCCGCATGTTCAGCCGCAAGATATGACTTTTGGACCTTAGCATGTCCTAGAGAGAAGGGAGGTGGCGATGCCTTAGGGTTTGTAGAGAGAAGCTCTGGAGGAAAAAGTGAAGAAGCGGGAACTTCAAAATTTTAGAATCGCAAAGGATTTCATTTTCAGCCTTTAAAAACGTGCGTTAGATAAAAAAATATAAAGTGACATTTCTAGAGGACACGCATTTAAAACAAGTGCCCTCCGTGTTTGTATTTTTTTGTTGGACATTAATTAGAAGGCGCGCAAAAATGCGTGTCCACTATCCTTCAAATTTTGGAAGGCTCACATTATTTTTAAGGTCACAAGAAAATGCGTATCGTAAATCGGCGAGTGTCATTGTTTGCGCGTCGTTAAAGGGTATTTTTCTTGTAGTGTATATTGGAATACTCATCAACTGCAATTGTTAAATATTGAGAGGAATAAGCGATAACGCTTAGTGAATTCAATAAATAGATACAATATAATCTTATGCCTTACATATACCAATATGACAGAAGCTGAAGGGAACAAGAAGACATATGTGAAATCATGTGACAAGCGTTCATATCAATCAAAGACTTTATTCAAAGATATACTTTTCAATGAGACATAACGATTTCAATGCTTGATATGCATCAATAAAGCTTTGGCCCAATTGGCACAGAAGAAATATAATTTCTGATTAACATTTTGGTAGATTTCAGGCTTATAGCTCTGTCTAACCATTTGCCAATACCATAGAATAGAGTTCATTCTCTTACGGAGTCATGCTCTACATGGTCAGAGGCTACATACCATTCCTATCAAACCTTATGCCAATGCCATAGAATAGAAGTCATTCTCTTAGGGAGACATGCTCTACATGGCCAGAGGCTACGTACCAGTACCAATGTGAATCTAAGTCCTTTCACTGATCACATGGTCAAAGGTATTATAATTGCTATAAACATAGCGAATAAAATAACACGGGAGAATAACTCAGATTAATAACACTGAGACGCACATAGTACATATAACACATAACATACAATTGTTCCTATATATTGAACTCACCTTAAGTTAACCGGGGGTTAAAATAGTAATTTGGACAGCATTTCAGCTTTAAATATGTCTTTCTATGTTGAAAACCGGGAGCTTAATTGAAAACCGGGCTCTGCGAAGGTAGGGCTTCAAAACAGAAAAGATAAAATTTTCGGGCTTCTCGGGGGTCTCGGGACGTGTTTCGGGTGCTTAAATTGATACCGAGGCCTTGGGAAAAGTCAAAATAGTGAAAATATGGAAAAAGGGGCCAAAAAATGGAAATTTTCCGATTCTAGCCGGGAGGGTTCGCACCCTCCTATTTATAGGGGCGAGGTTTGGATCCTGTGGTTGAGAAGCGAGCACGTGGCTGCTGGAGCGAAGGCCACGAAGCGAGAGGAGGGGAGAAGACGTGCACCTGCGAGCTTCGGACATCTGGCAGGAGGAGCGAAGGCCACGAGGCTCGGATGTGGCGTCTGCGAAACCGAGCACGTGGCTCGCATGCGAGATGGGTGCGGCGGTGGCGAAGCGAGGTTTGGACACGTATAGAGGTAGGTTTCGCAGCGAGGTGAGGCCACGTCTCCGGTGACGCACCTGCTTCGTGTGAGATGACGTGGCCGGTTGCTATTCATGCTGGATTTCTCGATTTTTGAGCCCCGAACTTCTAAAATCATAACTTTCGCATACGAGCTCCGTTTTTGACGTTCTTTATATGCACGCGTAGCTAAAGTTACGCTCTAGAACTTTCGTTTAGACTTTGTCGGCTAATTTTGACTTTATTTTTAATATTATTATTTTTAACAGACTGGGATAGGAAAATCTGTTAAAAATTCATAACTTCTTCATCCTATATCCGTTTTCGTCAGAGTTTTTACCGTTGTACTACATATGACGAGACCTTCGATTCTCGTTTAGGATGTATCGGTAAAATATCGCTCGATCTAAAATTCGAGTTTTTAGCTGTCTACTACTAAGTTGAAACTTCAAAAAATCATAACTTCTCATACGAAGTCAGATTTTGGCGTTCTTTTTATCGAATTTCTCGGGTTAAAGAATACTACAACTTTCATTTAGATTACTAAGGCTAAAAAGTAGTTTATTAAAAACTCACTTTTTACGTCATTCGGCGCCGTGCTGGTTTTGTCGTGGATCTTCGGTTGGTCATAACTTTTTCGTTATAACTTGGATTTTGACGAGGTTTTCGCCTACAAGTTTCTAACGAGATGATTTACAACATCAATTAATAAAATTTTACTTATTTCAAATTTTATATTTTCGCTAAATTTCACTATTTGGCTATTAATTGGAATCTCATAAGACTTCCAATATTTTATGAGTGATTCTAAACATAGTTTTACTTCATTTCTAGTAAAAAGTAGCTGTTAGAACTCAACACTCAATTTTATTCACTTTTAATAATAACAATACACAATTTCAGAACGTGTATATTACAATAAGGATCTAATGTATTTATCATAAAAGACCACAATTATCAACAAAGTTTCCAAAAGAACATTGGAGTATCAAAACATAAATGTGAATCTCCAGTGGACACGTTGCAATCACGCCATACCCTTCCCCCTCGAACTGGAAATACCTGAAAATGTTAAACTGCAAACTATAAACACAAAGCTTAGTCAATTTTCCCTCAAAATACCACATATCAAATAACCACACCCAACTTAAACAAAACTAAATGGTCCCAACCCAACATAATCATGGTCTCGGCTAACCTACATGATAATGGGTCCAAACCAACATGTATAATCATAGGCCTAACCCAACATATAAATGGGCCCATCCTAACATAAATAATAATGGGCCTATACCAACATAAAAATAGGCCCAACCCAGCATGCAAATCGGCCCAACCCAGCATGCAAATCGGCCCAACCCAACATAAACATGCAAGAGTCACAAAGACAGTTAACGCAATCCAATGGACCGACATTAGTTCCTTCGATCCATATGAATAGTGAGAAAACTAACCTCAATCTGATGTAAGACAAATGAATAACACACCTGAGCTGCCTAAACTAGAAGTACCCATACTGAATAACACATCATAAACCCTAAATAAAATTAGGTAGCAATTCCAAACACACGTCTTGGTTCTGATTGACCTACTTGGGTAAAAGACCATTTTACCCTTCCATGGCTAGGACCCAACCTATGGTACCTAACATCCAAAAAGACCAAAAGTTGGACTTTTGGGGTTACGTCATGCGTACGCAGCCTCTATGCACTGTATGGAGTCTTCTAAACGAAAACGATCCTGAACCAAGATACGCGCTGTGTAGCTAATATTACACCCTATGTAATATGGTTGTTTGCCAAATTTCTTATTAAGACCTTAATGTCTTAATTACAAACGTCCAACTCTCAGATCTGATCCTCATGAACGTCTTAATCATGATCCTAAAGCTGAATGGATCAAGCATGGATGAATAAGAGTGACCAATATCACCATTTTATGGTTCACAAATCTTAGAATGATGAAAGACATTCCTCATGAGGTCTGTAGTTGTTCAAGATTCCTTGATCCATGATTAAAGGACAAAAACTGATACCAAATCACCGCAAGCTAGATCTAATAAAAGGATCAACAAGGTTTAGACTTTATACCTTCTGGAAGATTGTAACATCCCGAAATAGCAAGAGTTGAGTGGAAGGGCTAAAAGTGTAATTTGGGAAAGAGTGACTTGTCGAGTCCATGGATGGACTCGGCGAGTAGAGTCGCGACTTGGTCGCGTGTTAAATAGCCGACTCGGTGAGTCAATGAGATGGACTCGTCGAGTAGGCGCTAAGTGGAGAAAACCTTAATTCTCGGGGTTGAGCCCTATATAAAGAGCATTATGTTCCCTCCCCAGCCTCTTTATCACCCCTTTGAGTCCCTAAAACCCTAAAATCATGGAGAAGCACCATTGTTGAGTGGATTAGAGCTTGGAGAAGTTATTGTTGAAGAAAGTTTGGGAATTTGAAGGTGTGGAGCAAAGGGCTTTGCTTGGATTCGAGTTTCCTTGCATATTAGGGCGTTCCTTTGAGGTAACATCTCGTTCTTAGGCTATTGTTATCTTGTTTATTCATTTTGGGGTTTGAGGGAAGCTTATCTTGGGTTATGTTAGAGTCTAGAGGTTAGATCTGAGGTTCTACCTCAGATCTGGTATGGAAGAGAGTGGGAATGTAGGAAAGTCCCTGTGTTGGGTGTTGGAAGAAGCTATCTTGTCCCAAACCTTAGCCCTAATGTGAAAAATGCATAGATCTTTTTGGATTCACGTAAAGTTTGCCACTTTACGTGATGGGTGAGTTGTAGGAGGCTAGATCTATGTTTTGGATCAATTGCATGGTCTGGAATGCTTCTGTATGGATTCAGACCGGTGGTACTCGGCGAGTCACATGGGTGGACTCGACGAGTTGCTTGAAGACGAGCTGAGACTCGATGAGTTGGAAGAACAACTCGGCGAGTTGGATGAAGATGGCCTGGAACTCGGCGAGTTTTATGAACAACTCGGCGAGTAGATTGAAGATAGCCTTAGACTCGGCGAGTCTTGTCGAAGAGTCCAAATATTTTCTAGTTGAGTCGAGAACCGGCGAGTTAAGGGATGACTCGGTGAGATTGTGTGCGAGTGGACTCAGAGTTGTGGGACTCGGCGAGTCTCGGAGCGACTCGGCGAGTTAGGTCGCAGATTGAGTGAAGTTTTGAGTATGGGAACTCGGCGAGTCATAGGGTTGACTCGACGAGTAGGGTCAGTCAGGGGTTGAATTTGACCTAGTAATTGACTAAGGGTTAACCAGTGGTTTCCAGGGGTATTTTAGTAATTGTTGATTATGGTTTTGAGTTCAGTGCATTGGTGGCTGTCCAGTGGTGGAGATCGTATCAGGGATCGGAGCAGCTTGGGTTATTTGTTCAGTCGGCAGTTTCGAGGTGAGTTATCCTCACTATATCTATAGGGTTTAAGGCACCAAGGCCGACCCTTGTATCGGATGGAAATCCAGGTAATTGTCTGTTGTATGATATTGCGGGATATGGGCCGGAAGGCGTTACGTTATGGGCCGGAAGGCATTACATGTTGTGGGCCGGAAGGCAATACGATGTGGACCGGAAGGTCATGGCCTGGAAAGGCGTATGTGCGTAATTATTATGTTGACTGAGTCGTAGGGTGATGTTATGCTAATGATTGGCTAGGCTGGTATCTTGGTTAGGGTAATGATATGTTATGTGATCTGTTGAACGAGTTGCTAACTGTGAACTGTTATATGATTATATGTTATGTGCATGGTTGTCTGGTCTGGAGTGTAACCCGATACACATGGTTGTTCTATGTTCTGTCATGATATGTATGCTTTTTATGTTGCGGGCCGGAAGGTGATATGTTAGGGGTCGGAAGGCATTGTGTTATGGGCCAGAAGGCATTATGCTATGGGCCGGAAGGCGATATGTTTTGGACCGGAAGGTTGTGGCCTGGAAGGGCGTATATGTGGTTGGTATTTTGGGGGTATCTCACTAAGCTTTCTGGCTTACAGTTGTGGTTTGTATGTTTCCAGGTTCCCAGGAGTCTGTGGCAAGGCAAAGGCGCGATCGTACCGTTCCTCGCGTTGGTGTTTTATGAAATGGATCTGGGAAATACTCTGTTAAATAATGTATTTAAAACCTTTTGTAACAATGTTATTAAAATAGATTGTTTCTGAAAAGTTTTAATTGTTTCGAAATTTTGGTCGTTACAAAGATGTTGAAGAAGAGTGGAGTCTGGATCTATAAGCTATGGACGCCAAACACACCTTCCAAGTTCTCCTTCTTCACTAAAAACACACCAAAAATCACATTAAGGACTAAAACTCTCAAAAATAGGGCTAGGGATTCAAGAGGACAAATGGAGAGGGTGGAGGCTGGTGGTAAGAAGGGCCTTAAAGAGATTAAAGTGCTTAAATAGGGTCCAAGACCCCAAAATCAGGGATTGTACCCTACACGGTTACGCCAAATGTAACCTGGGTATGCTCCACATACTGCATTAAGTCCCACATCCAACTTAATGAGTTACGCCCTACATAACTTGGCTAACTACACTCTGTGTACATCCAATATTACAAAATAAATAAACTTAATTAATTTGAGGAAATATACCTGGCAACTAGGTGTTACAATTCTCCCCCACTTGAATTAGACTTCAACCTCGAAGTGCATTGCTGCAAATAAGTGTATGTAATAACGCCTCATCTTCTCCTCATCCTTAGGCTCCCATGCCCACTTTGAACCCTTCCGATGCTGTCATTGCACTTTCTCCACTTCCACCACTTTGTTGCACAAGGTCTTTATATTTCTATCAGGAATCACAATCGGTCTTTCTATGTAGCTCAAATGCTCATTAATATGAATGTCATCCAAGGGAACCCCTATCGAACCATCCACTAAACATTTCCTCAACTGAGGGACATGGAAAGTGTTGTGGATCTGACTGAGCCCATCAGGTAGGTCCAACCGATATGATGCCTTGCCTACCCGGGCAATAATCCTAAAGGGTCTAATAAACTAGGGGCCTAAATTGCCCCTCTTTCGTAATTGAATGGCACATTTCCATGAGGATACCTTCAATAGCACAAAATCTCCCGCCTGGAACTCGACGTCGGATCGTCGTAGGTAAGGATAGTTCTTCTAGCGATTCTGCACATTTTGCAGCCGATTGTGCACATGCTAAATCAACTCGGTAGTCTTGAGTACTACCTCATTACTCCCCGTAACTCAGTGTTTGACCTCCCCCAACAAACCGGGGTCTGAAATATCCTCCCATAAAGCATTTCGAAGGGTGTTTGGTAGATACTAGAGTGGTAGCTATTATTGTGTGAGAACAAAACCAATAGTAGATAAGTATCCCAACTCCCTCCAAAATCTAGCACACACTCCCTAAGGATATCTTCTAACGTCTGAATCGTCTGCTCACTATGTCCATCAATCTAGGGGTGGTATGCTGTACTGAAATGCAGTTGAGTACCCAACTCCTTATGAAATTTCCTCAAAAACTTGGAGGTGAAGCGGACATCTCGATCTGAAACCACTGAAACTGGAACCCCCTACCGAACCACCACCTTCTTGATGTAGATGTCAGCCAATTTCTCGATGGAAATGCTATTGGCAATATGTATGAAATGGTCACTCTTGATCAATTTATCCGCAATGATCCTGATAGAAGCAACCCCACGTGCCGTCCTAAAATTTTTTATGATAAAATCCCTGGTGATCTCTTCCTATTTCCACATAGAAATCAGTAAGGACTACATCTTGCCACGGGGTCTCTAATGTTCGACCTTGACTTGATGGAAAGTCAAAGCCCATTCCACAAACCAAGATACCTCGCTCTTCATACCGGGCCACTAATAATCCGACATCAAGTCTCTATACATCTTCGTGGCTCCCGGATGTATCAAAAACTTTGACTTATGTGCCTCTTTTAGTAACGTCTGCCTAACTCTGCCAGTAACTGGGACCTAAAACCTTCCAAACTAAGTCAATAACCCGCAACCATCCCTGTTAAACAATGGGATCTGGCCTCTAATACTCTATTCCTTCTAATTTTCCCTCTTCAACCCATCCACTTGCGCATTCTTGATCATTTCCAATGATGGTGATACAATAACCATCCTCATAAATATATCTCCAATAGGTGCACGCAATGCCATGCGGCTCAAGGAATCGGCCACAAAGTTGGCCTTCCTATGATGATAGAAAATCTCACAGCCATAATCCTACACCACATCCAACCACCTCCGCTGCCTCATATTCAGATTTAACTGATCCATTAGATATCTCAGGCTCTTGTGGGCAGTGTAAATAGTGCACCAAACCCATACAAGTAATGTCTCCATATCTTGAGGGAGAAAACCATAGCCCTTAACTTTAAGTGGTGTGTTAAGTAATTCACCTCATGAGGCTTAAGCTGCCTCAAAGTGTAAGCAATCACGTGACCTCTCTGCATGGGTAGAACTCCCAATCTCGAGATAGATGTGTCACAATAAACCACAAAATCATCCATACCCTTGGGTAGAGTGAGAATCGGGGCCTTGCATAATCTCTGCCTTAGTGTCTCAAAGGCTGTGTGCTACTCAAGCCCCCATTAGAAAGGAACATTCTTCTTCATCAAACAAGTCAATGGTACAACGATCCTAGAGAAATCCTAGATAAATCGTTGATAGTAACTAGCTAGATCAAGAAAACTTCTAATCTTAGATGGTGTAAGACCCAAAACACTTAGATCAGTAGGATATCAATCAAACTATCTAAAGATGCGGAATATAAATGAGATAGTGATTCAAGAACACACAAATAAATCTTAATGCACACGATTTATTAGATGAAATCGTTTGGTACACAAAGAAACTCTTAGCAGGGAAATATTACAATCAATGAACAACTGGCACTCCTAGACAGTTGAAAAACTATATATAAATCTAGTACAAAACCTTAACAGGCCCAAGCCCATAACCGTAAACACCAAAAGCCCATTAAAAATAAACATAACTAAGCCCAAGAATAACAATAAACTAGAAGCCCAGCATAAACCATGTAAATATGACCCAAAAATCTCCCCTTTGGTTTATTGTTGGCTGACTTTACGACTTCTCCAGAAGATGAACATCAGAATCAGCCAATGCTCCTGCCCATAACTTCTTATCAATGATTGTCGCTATTATGCTGGTGAAAGCCTTTGCAACAGCTTCAAACATTTCATTTTCCACCATAAGATGATGTTTGGATAAAGTATGAACAACATGCTTGCCAAATTTCAGCAAATCCCTAGGATCAACACGAAGAATATGATCCTTTTTCATCTTGATTACGATAGTTGTTGTAGCTGGTCAAAGAGGTCATCAATCCTCAGGAGTGGGTAGCGATTTTTCACCATTACCTTATTCAGCTCCCGATAATCTATACACATCCGATGCGACCCGTCCTTCTTCTTCACAAACAGAATCGGGGCTCCCCAGGGTGAACTACTCGGTTTAATGAAACCCTTGTCTAAAAGCTCCTACAGCTGTGTAGACAACTCCTGCATCTCGTGAGGAGCCAACCGATACGGTGCCTTGGCTATCGGAGCCGCACCGGGGACTAGGTCGATCCTGAACTCCACCTGTCGCTCCGGAGGTATCCCAAGCAACTCCTCGGGGAATACATCCGTGAACTCTCATACTACTGGCACATCGCCCACCGTCGCCCTACCCATTTCCCAGGTATCCATAATATACGCAACATAACCTGCGCAAACCTGCTGCAGGTAACGTCTAGATCTTGCTGTCGAACATAAAGCTGGTCCTCGCTACGGCCTCTCGCCCTAAATCACCAACTCTCCCCCACTTGGGGTCCTGATTCGCACCAACTGTTGTGCGCAGTCAATCACTTCCCCATTGGGGCTTAGCCAATCCATACCAATAATAACCTTATTCCCTCGCATAGGTATGAGAACCAGATCCACCAGGTAGCGCCCCTAAAATAATCTCAGCACACAATCTTGGAATACCATCGATGCTCGCACCGATCGGTCGTCCGCAATCTCTAACTCTAGAGGGCAATCCAACATGCCCGAAGAATCGGAAAATCTCTTGCTGAGCGTAAGAGAAACAAACAATCGGGTAGCACCCGAATCAAACAGCACCCGAACTGGGATGCCGTTCACATGGAACGATCCTAGATAGAGCACATATCAACAACATAAAAATCATAAAAAAAAATCAGAGGGAAAGAATCATACCCGTCACCACATCAGGTGCGGCGCGTGCCTCCTCGGCTGTCAGCTGAAATGATCGGCTCCGCACCACTAGAGCCTCTGCCTTGACCTTCCGGCCATCTGTAACTCGCGTCGTCGCTGAGACCGGCACCGCTGCCGACACTGCTGTCAATCTCGGGCAATTGGCCCTTTTATGGCCCCTCTGATTGCAATGGAAGCATATTAGGTCTGTTATCTGTACCATAGGGGCGGGGGCAGTACAATCCCTGCCAAAATGCCCTACCTTGCCACACTTATAGCAGCCCGAACCCGACCCAGTGCGACAAGCTCCCTCGTGTGACCGACCGCATTTCCCACAGCGGTCTCGTCCTGCCTGGCCTTTTGGCCTACCATCAGATCCCTTGGGCTTCTTCCCCAAAGCCCCAGTAGTCAGCCCCTCCATTTCCTTCCTCTTCTGGACGTGCTCTAGATCAATCTCCCTCTCCTTAGCCCTAGCAGTCATGGAATCTAAGGTAGGGCAATCTGAAAAACTAACAATCAACTGTATGGAATTGGTCAAGACTAGACTCGGCGAGTGCATTCTTGGACTCGGTGAGTCCAAGGCAATCTCCTTAGAACTCGGCGAGTTGAGGACAGATCTGGTTCATCAGATGAAGGCCAACTCGATGAGTTGTTCATCAACTCGGCAAGTCGGATGAGTTTTCATGGGGTGCTTGGATGAGAGAAGAACTCGTCGAGTTGACGACCCAAATCGACGAGTAGGGTCGCGGATGAGGACGAGTAGAGAGTGAGGGACTCGGCGAGTTGTCCCAACTCGACGAGTCGGGTCAACTGGAAGTTGACTTTGACTTTGACTCAACTTGGTTGGGGGTAAAATGGTCATTTTACCCTAAGAGTATAGAAATCAGTTTCTAACCGAGTGTTTGTGGGGTTTATAGCCGGAGGATTTCCGGAGCAGCAGCGGACGGAGGTTTCCCGTACTGATTATCAGCAGCTACCTGTACGAGGTGAGTTACCTTCCAGTTGGGGTGGGTTTAAGGCCACAATGTCGGCCCACCAATGAGGAGTATTTAGAAGATGATTGTCTTTGTGATAATTATCTTGGTCTGGTATGTGCTTGGTTATGAGTTATATCTGTATGACATATTACGTGCATGATAGGGATAGCGGTCCTTAGGACCAAGGGGTAGATCAGTACCCGGATATGCCTGACTGTATGCTTATATCTTGTTATTGTATGCTAGTGGTAAGGGGTGGAATAGTCCACAGTTACCGGTTGAAAGATACCGATGATGATTACCGGTTGAAAGATACCGATCACGATTACCGTTTGAAAGATACCGATCACGATTACCGTTTGAAAGATACCGATGATGATTACTGGTTGAAAGATACCGATGGTATTGTATGATATGTGGTATGTTGGGGGAACTCACTAAACTTTGTGCTTACGGTTTCAGTTTTTAGTTTTAGGTACCTCTTCGTCTAAGGGGAAAGAGTCGGCGGCGTAGCATGGCATCACACACACATCCAATTTTCCACACGGTGTTTTGTGGGATTGTACTCTGATATGATATTTGTTTATGTTGTGGGTTTCAAACATGATATTTGAGTTTATGAGATGACGTGTTTATACAATATTTTCTAGTGAATGTTTTATGAGTTAATTAATTAAAAATGAAATTTTTAGATTTGAATTTTGGGATGTTTCAACTAAAATCACCAACACTGATCTTTACTAATTACAATCCCATGATTTTCAACATTAGTGGGTGATATAGAACAATATAAAAAGATAAGCAGTCCCGGAACGTTTGTGGAAACCTTCAAAATGCTACAAACCGACAAATAAACTAAAAGGGCAATGGAGAACAAAGGAAAAGATAAAAAGCTTAAAATTACTTAAACTTGTTGTTCATCTCATACAAGTGAGAACTGAAGAATTTCCTCTCAACCATGATATTATTATAATTCCTAATTGAAGGATGAACTTTCTCAAGGGAGAGAAACCAAAACATAAGAGAAAAACAAATAGAAAACATCAACTGCTGATGACTGGTTCCATAACCTCAAAGCAAATTTCGCACTATGCGGCATTGACCGAATAGATTGTCTGAACCACAGTGAGAGCAAAGAGGATGATTCCAGCAAGTAGAGCAATTAAATTCCATGGACTACTAAAATATGTACGCTTTAATTCCGCAATATTTTTGGGCCAGTAACGATTGTAATGAGCATCCATATCTCGCCACTGATGCTCGTAACTGAAGTTTAATATGGGAAGTTCTTTGCAAAGGCTGTTCAACGCATTTGCAGCCTTTTCGTTTGAACCTAAATGGTTCACAATGACTTTCGATTCTATCAACTTCGCAATGTCGTCTTCACTATCAATTAACATATCCATGGCCATGGCATATCCCGTAACATAACTAACATTTCCAAAGTATTGCTCATAAGCAATGATGTTCCTTAAAACCAACTCCGTGTAGTTATCAATACGCAATACTGGCATTCTAAGTGTAGGCTTCTCCCGCGACAATGAGCACCAGAGAGACCTAGATGATTTGAACTCAATCGCCAATTGCAAACTGTCATATTCATTAGGTTTAAAGATCACTCCTGCTCTATCCAGTTCTATGGTGGAGTGGGTTGCTGATGTTGGTAGTAAAAATGAATAATGTGTATCTGATGGCCAGTAACATTTTGCTAGAAAACCAAGAATGTGATCATACGGTGGTGATGGGAGATTTATCGCAAATGTCACGGTTGATTCAAAGATGTTCAAAAAGCGTACAAATTTAAGGATAAGGTGAGGAAGAGAGGATACTTTATGTAATGATTTTGGAATGGTGCAGTTAAAAACTTCTTGAAGAACAAAGAAAGGGATCTGGTTTTCTAATAGTATCAGGTCGTATAGTATAGCTGTGCCACGCAAAGTGCGGTGTAATTCAGCGCTTGATGTTGTAATCACGTTGATGAAATGGAGCATGAAACAAGCATCAGTAACCATCATTTTCGCAAGCTCAATGTCATCATATCTATGGATGACGCTTGTCCCCATATAACATGCCCTGATTCGGTCTATTAAAGAAAGAACTCTTTGCACGCATTCTTTTAGCGTTTCCTCTGGTGGGGAGTTAATATCGTCCAATAGGAACTGAACATAGTTTGCTTTCAGCTCTTGAAAGTATTGCACATTTTGGTCTTCTCTGTGAAGAGGTCCTATAGACGCCACCCGAGGATCATAAGAACTTGGACTTACATCTCTGAGTCCACTAGGAACCATGTTAATAGATGTTGATAATAGGTCTTCAGAACGTCGGTTTTTCACGAAATCAAGAATCGAAATGACAGTACTGTTGGCGATGTTATTGGTATCCACATCTCCATTTTCCATTGGTAAAGTTAGGTAGTTAACTTCCTGTGGTACGAAAACTAAGTAAGAGAGTATATATAGTATTTATATAATTTGGCATTTGGAATTTGTGATCTGTTGATATAAATGAACAAACGTACCTTGGTTGACTACAAATCTCAATGCAAATTGAGGTTTGTTCTTGGTTGGTATTGGTTCAATAGTATGGGTTTCTAGTCACTTAAATAAATATATATATACACACTAATCAATGATGCATAAATTTTAAAATGTTAAAACAGGACCTAGAAAGACTTTGTAATTTAAAGTGGAAACTCATCATTCATTTAATAAAGAACCATACTGAAAATGTTGAAATGGTGCAATATAATATTACATATAGGTTGTTGATTAGAAAGACGACGAGCTACTAGTTGATGGTTTAATATATAATTTCTTGATGATCCGTGATTATTGCGCCTGCCATTGTTTTAATATATTATTTTCATATGCAGGCCAGCTATACACGACATGGAATAATGCAATCCAGAGATGGATGACGAATATACGTGACAAGTACTAATGGATGTGGTAATGTAATTTGTCTTTATAGTTTTTCTCTATATTGAAACCTCGTCAAGATAGAACATCCTTTCCTTTCTTTTCATAAGCCAAATTAACTTTATATTTCTCTTGAAACACATGTTTCTTAATTAAAAACTTGATCATGTATATACGATTTGAATTTTTCCAAGACCATATCCTGATAAACTCCTCTCCCATAACTAATGACAATATTCCATGCTCGTGATGTCTAGAATAAACTACAAGAAAAAGGGCCTCTAGCGTTGAGGTTTTGAAAAATATGGCCTCTAGCGTTGAGGTTTTGAAAACTATGGCCTGTTGTTGTAAGAAGCTTACTTCTGATCACATCACTACTAGAAAACTTGGCGTTTTCCCAAGTTTAATTAAATACGTGGGAATTCTGTCTAACAGAATACCCACAAACACTACAAGAAAAATCCTAAATAACTTCGAAAAATTACTACGGAATTAAAATCCGTAGCCATTTTACTACGGAATAGGCTACCGAATAGCTTGTCGTAGCTATTTTGTTACGAAAATTGCTACGAAATTGCATTTCGTTGCTAAATTTAGAATTGTTAGGGAAGTTGCTATAGAATCAAAATTTGTAGTTGATTTACTATGGAATGTGCAACAAAATGACTTGTCGTAGCTATTTTGCTATAGAAATAGTCGAATTGAATAAACGGATTTTATTGAATAATGGTATGAAAATATTGCTATGAAATTGGTTACGGAAAAATTGCTATGCAATTGGCTATGGAAAAAGCGCTATAGAATTAGCTATGGAAAAAGCGCTATGGAATTTGTTACGGAAAAATCACTATGAAATTTGCTATTGAAACCTTGCTACATAATTGGTTACGGAAAAATTGCTATGACATTTGCTACGGAAAAATCGCAACGGAATTTCCTATAGAAACATTGCTACGGAATTGATTACGGAAAAATTTCTACGAACTTTGCTACGAATGTGCTATGGGACTCAAATTGCAACGAAATAGATGTCGTAGAAACAGACATAGCAAAATTGCTACAAAATTTTAATTCTGTAGCTAAACATTTTGCTACAAGTAATATAGCTACGAAATTTAATTGAAAATTTGTGTAACGAATTTCGTAGTTATTCACCTTTAGTTATGGAATTTCAACTTTTTGCTACAGAATTTTTCCGTAGCTAAATTGGATTTTTCTTGTAGTGAAAGTTATGCATGAGTATATACCCACGGAACTGACACAGTTAAATTTGTTTGAATTTTTTCATCTTGTATGAAATACTAATTCTAGCAATGCAAAAAATTCCTTTAGAATGGAATTAAGTACACTCTAATTTACTCCTACAACAACTCATTAAATAATTCACCTATTTATTTGAAAAGATTTGAATCTTAAACCACATGAAGGAGTGTAATCTCATCATATTGTAAAGCCAAAGGCATGTTGGTATGCAAAAATTAAGTGGTGTTTGTTTGGGAGGATGTAAAATGCCTTCGGTATTTTACCTTGACTTCCGAATAAGATGTGGAACACAAGATTTTTTTTTTTTTTTTTTTTTTTTTTTTTTTTTTTTTTAAATTTTTATATATTTTTTAATTTTTTATAGACAAAATTGCAAAAATGGTCCCTGTGGTATGCAAATTTTTGGAGCTTTAATCCAAACCCCGAGTTTTTTGGATTCATGGTCCTTTTGGAGTGGTTTGTATGTGAAAATAGTCCCTCCGAAAATTGAAATGACCATAATACCCTTGGGGTATTTATTTTTCATTTTTCTTTCATTTTATTCTTAAATTTAATATTTATTTATATATTTTAGCAATTAAAAAAATAATTAAGGATCTCTCTCTCTCTCTCTCTCTCTGTCTGTCTGTCTCTCTCTCTCTCTCTCTCTCTCTCTCTCTCTCTCTCTTTGCGCAAGAAACCACCGGAGTGGTTGCAAATTCCGGCGAGATCAAAAGGGACAAGAGCCCTCGTTCCCCTCTTCTTCCTCTGTTGCCTGGAGCCACCTAATGCACCAGGATTGTCGAGAAAACACAACCCCAAACACCTCTTTCCTAGCATAATTGTTAGATTAGAAAAGAAAGAACAATCTATCTCCCTCGCCACCGTAGATGACAGTGACCACCACAGTTGTTGTCGTTGATGAAGAGTAAACCCACAAAGGGTTGCCAATCTAGACGGACCCCCTTCTCCCTCCTCACGATTTTTGATCCATCACCAGACAACCCCTCTTGCTGCTTCGTCCGTTCTTTTTCTCAATCTGATGAAAACGAAGATGCCTCCCCTTTTTGATTTTTGATCCACCACCAACTAAACAAGATCATCATGATTTGGATTTTGGGAATTTCTGGAAGAGTACTTTGAAATCACAACAACACCATACGAGACCTGAACCCTCTTCCCAACTTAACTTACCCAATTCATCACATTCCACCAATCCAGAACAAATCTCACCGATCAAAACCATCATCTGGGGTTCAAATCAGATTTAGGGTTCTTGAGACCCATAAAAGGCCTTCTTGTTTATTACCATAACACCAATCTTCGTAAGATCACAATACTATCTTATAATCAACATCAATCTTTTCTGTATGAAGCTTCTATTTGTAGTACCACCGGAAATCGAGATGTGGGTGTAGTACTATCGACGATTTGGGTGTGTTCCCTACTGGAAATCGGAGAAGATGAGCAGGTGAGCGAAGAAGGGGAGATGAGTGGCGGGGATGAAGGTTTCTTTGGACATTGGTATGACGACGAACATGATTTTGAAGATGCAACAATAAATGGTATGTTCTTGATTTTACGAGAGAGAGAGAGAGAGAAAGAGAGATAAGTGGGCCCAGATTAATTATTTATTTTCTTTTTTATTTAAATTAAATAGAAAAAACGTAAAAAAAATATATTAGAAGGGCATTATAGTCATTTCAATTTTACGAGGGACCAAATTTACATACAAACATGGCCAAAAGGACCACGAATCCAAAAAAGTCAGGGTTTGGACTAAAACCCTAAAAAAATGCATACCACAGGGACCATTTTTGCAATTTTGTCTTTTTTATAGTCTTCTTAAAAAATTGTTTTTTTTTTTTTTTTTTTTTTCATAAAAAAGACGAGTGGTTTGTTGGTGTTGGTTGTAATACTCAATTTCCGTAAACACATGTTATGTGTCATGTGTGCATGTAGTGTTATTATTTAAGAAAATATTAATGTAGCACAATGAAGTTACGGGTTTGGCTCGAAAACTAATGTTTTTTTTTTTGCACAGTAGGCCATGAAACTTTTCTTGTTGATGTCAATGAAGTCATTATGACTGTTTTAAGAACATATGTAAGTCAATTATAGATCCGAGCGGATTTTATTTTCAGTTAGTTTTAAGAGGTAATGAGGTGTAAAATTATCCCACATCATTTAAATGATATATTTAACTCGAGGGGCTCTCACTTATTGTGTCTCCTTCTTCGTTGAGCCTCATTTCACGATGCAAGTAAAGGACTAGTCAACAGTTCGGGTTTTTTGTAGTCGCTTACCATCGAAGTATAAGTTCTGCCGATCATCTTCAAGAAGCAAGCTAGTAAGCAAAAATGGCACAACCAAGTCATGATGATGAGTTGTTTGCGATGGTGGAATTTAGTTACCAAGATGTATTTACTCATAATCCTTTTTCTTACTTGGGGTGTGAAAATCACCTTCAATGATGTATATTTTTCCATTTTCACATACCTGGAACGTTTCATGCAAGATGAAATTAAAAGCATTTATTACTATGAACCAGAAAAAACTCTATGTGATGGCATCTGACGTATTTCAGATGATGTGGATTATGTTGCTCTTATTTTTAACACCTATGGTATACGTGGCATAATTTATATTTATTTTGACCATGTTAGGGTTGGAGTTGAGGGGTGGTTTCATAAAGGACATAATGAAGATGATGATAAGGATTTTTGTGTTGATGGTATGGAAAATGGTGATAATATCTTTGGGATGTTGAGGTGGAAAATGATGAAGAGGTTATCCCTATGGACAAAATATCCTAATATATTTTCTTGACTAAATTATGCATTGGAGGGTTGAGGATGAGGGAAATGACTTTGTAGATGATGCTGCTGATGATGATGAGTAGGAAATGGAAGATTCCATACAGGTTCATTCCATTTTTAGTGACTACTTACATTGGAAAAACAAAATTCTATTATTGGAATGAAATTTAAGGGTGACGCCCCATTTCTGGTATGTAATTCAAATAAAGTATTTTCATTTCTGAAGGGGTACTCGATGATTCTGTAGCCCGACTCGTCAAGTAAAGATGGGACGATCACGTGTTTTGAGCTAGCTACTCGACGAGTCCATACGCTGGACTAGGCGAGTCCGCTTGTCTGGATGAAGCCCTAAATTTTAAGGGTTTGCACCCTATTTAAACACACTTATCCGCCCTAACCTCGCCTCTATCACTCTTAGAATATTTTCACTATAAACCCTAACCCCATTGTTGAGTTTGAGTGTGCTTGTGATAGCTTAGAAGCTTTGGGAAGGAAAGAAGGTCCATAGAAGGGAAGGAAGATCCATGAGTTAGCTTACATCTGCTCTTCATTCAGGTAATGAAGTTATGACCTTGTGTATTCCTCCATTATAACCTCCTTTATGCTTGTTATGTCTTCTTTGGAGCCTTTTATTATTCAAAACTTGAGATATGGACTCTCCTTGGATGAAAACTTCAGATCTGGACTCTCATTGCATTCGAGAAGTGTAAAGTTTCAGTTATGGTTGTGATTGAGGTCCCTCTTGAGCTTGGAACCCCATTAAGAGCTTAGGGTTGGCATTTGAAGCCTTTAAATCCATGCATGCACGTAAAGTTTGCAACTTTACGTGATAAGCATGCCCTAGAAGCTTGGATTTGTGATTTGGAGCCGCTGCATGGCTCAAAAAAGGTCTGTATGGAAAAGGGATTGAATAGACTCGGCGAGTCGCAAGATTGACTCGGCGAGTCATATGAAGATAGCTATGGACTCGAAAAGTTGTATGAGCAACTTGGCGAGTCCGATGAAGATGCCTTAGACTCGACAAGTTGTTCTACAACTAGGCGAGTCGGATGAGTTTTTCCCGTGAAAAGTAATGTTTGAGTGAAATGGCTTCATTCCTTCGTAGTTAGAAGTAAAGTCAGCAACTCTACATGTTCAGATGGTCCCAAGGGCTCGGATCTACGAGTTAGAGGCCCTGGAATGGATTAGAATTCGATTGTATGGAATCTACGATAGGACTCAGCGAGTTGTTCTTCGGACTCAACATGTCAAGTCACGAGTCCCCGATTTCCTTCGAGTTGTGAGGTCAGAGTGAATTAGTGAGTGGGAAAGGGGCTTGGTGAGTTAAAATCAGAGTTAGTAAAGGAGGGACTAAGGGAGTCTGCACCCTGACTCGGCGAGTTTGGTCAACTGGAAGTTGACTTTAACCAGGGGTAAAATAGTCATTTTACCTTGAGGGAATTTACAAGTAACTGATCTAGTGTTCTTTGGATTTGTAGCCGGTTAGTTCCGGAGCAGCAATCAGCCACTTTTAGAGTTAGCATCTCAGCAGCCAGCACTACGAGGTGAGTTTTCCTTCCAGTAGGAACGAGTCTACGACCATAATGCTAGCCCGCCCAGTTAGCAGTAGTTCTGGACTTTGGTCCGATGCAGTAGTTCAGTGTGCTTGATGTCTTTGTGATTCAATCATGTCTTTGTGTTATGTATTCCGGACTTCGGTCCGATGCATTATGCAATATATGTGTTTACGCTAGGTGATATGTTTATGCTATGCTATGTTATGCTCAGTCAGTTTCCGGACTTCGGTTGGATGCAGGGGACAAGGTCCCAGTCAGTTCCAGATTTCGATCCGATGCAGTTAGTTCTGGACTTCGGTCCGATGCAGGGGAGAAGGTCCCAGTCAGTTCCGGATTTCGATCCGATGCAGTTAGTTCCGGACTTCAATCTGATGCAGGGGACAAGGTCCCAGTCAGTTCTGGACTTCCGTCCGATGCAGTTTCCGGATTCGTTCTGATGCAGAGGGCAAGGCCCTGGTTAGTTCCAAACTTCGGTCCGATGCAATTTCCAGACTTCGGTTTGATGCAGTAGGCAAGGCCCAATATGTGTTTATATGTTATTGTATGGTATGTGGTAGTCAGGGGGAGCTCACTAAGCTTTGTGCTTACAGTTTCAGTTTTGGTTTCAGGTACTTCCGCAAGCAAAGGGAAGAGCTCGGGATGATGGCATTGCACACACCACAACTTCAACTTTTGTCATGGGAGTTTATTTCAGATACTATGTTATGTTGTTACCGTTCTATTGTTATGACGCGTCTATTATAACTTTTTGGGATTTATGACGTACGATTTTATGATATATTATAAATCGTTGATAACCTTAATATTATTTAAACAAAATTTTTTTGGGTCATATTTTGGGTCGTTTCAAGTTGGTATCAGAGCCTTGGTTTGAGGGATTCAGGCACATTTACGGGTGTGACTGAACTCAAACTAAGGAAATAGTCAAAAGATTTTCGAAAGAAAAATATATTCAAAAGACTTTTTGAGAAAGAGACTTAAAAAGAAAAGAGTTTTGAAAACGAGAAAAGGGTGTGGTGCATGTGATCATCCGAGCTCAAGTATGTACTCCCAAATTACCCCATACAAGTTTATGTTATGATTATCAGTTTTAGTTTCAGTAGAACAACTTGCTAGAATAGGACTAAGGATTTAGGAGGATGCCTTATGTGTCTGCTATATGTGTTTCAGATTTATGAGAATTGCATGCTAGTATTGAGTAGACAACAGTAGGATAGCCCGTTTAGGTTATGCCTGACAGTATGAACCTAGCATTGTATGCTAGTACAGTTTCTTGTTATGAGAATAGAGTTACTTGATTAGTTTCCTGTGTCCGAATGTTTCTTGCTTTGTGCTTTGTGGGACTCCGAGTGATGGGAGTTAGCTATTAGGTGAATATGACACGTCACATGAGATCAGGGTTGAATAATCTCAGAGTGCTGGATTTGGCCCTACTACGCAACTCTTGTTTGAGTCCAACCGTTGGGGATGAGTCTTTTAATTGAAAGATTATCTGAGCCTCGTCACATGTGATGGTATTCAGGTGATGACTAATTGGAATTGCAAGGAGGCCTTCAACAGCTGAAGACTGGTTTTTGTTGAGTCAGAGATTTCCCCTAGGACAAGCCTAGGATGAGAGTAGCAGAGATTAGTAGTAGTAGTAGTGACTTGGCGGAGTCTAGGCGGTTCTTGAGGATAGTACGGATAGATGTGGAAGGTAGTAGGGGCCCATACTACTAGAAGCAGAGGATCTGTACTTGAATCAAGGAAGGCCGAGGCGAGACCAAGAAACCTGTAGTAGTAGCGATCCCTCGAGATATATCATTGTTTATGACGTTTATCATGATGTGTGTTCAGAATGGTGGTTTTACGCCCTAGGCCAGCAGTCGGCAGCTCAGGTGCCGTGGAGGGATCAGGATCAGGCTCGGGGGCCGAGCAGTTGGATGAATAAAGTAGGGAGGTTTTCACTTCAGAGTTTACCCGCATCATACTTTAGCAAACTTCGGTGATCTTTGGTTCCATCAAGCAGGGTATATTCGAGTTGATGGATGAGAATTTGAGCATGTTCCGTGCTGAGATGGTGGCCATGATGGGGTCGCGCACGCTCACCTTCAGAGAGTTCCGGGCTTATGGAGCTCCAGACTATCATGGGGTGTAGGACCCCATTGCGAGTATTAGGTGGTTGGCAGATGTTGCCAACGCATCCCGCACTAGCAGATGTCTCGAGGGGGACAAGGTCAGATTAGCATTCGGGGACAGTGTTGATGCAGCAGGGGCATGTGATAGCTTATGCCTTCAGATAGTTGAAGCCTCACGAGGCTAACAATCTGACGCATGATTTGGAGTTGTGGGCGGTGGTGTTCGCCCTAAATATTTGGAGACACTACCTCTATGGGGTCCGTTGCACCATCTACACGGATCACAAGAGTCTTAGATACCTCATGGACCAGCCAAATCTTAACATGAGGCAGCGTCGATGGTTAGATGTGGTGAAGGATTACGATTATGAGATCCTTTATCACCCGGGGAAGGCCAACGTAGTGGCTGACGCCTTGAGCCGCAAGACGGCAGTGGCTGTGACACCCCCAAAATCTCGGCCAAAAAGGACCGATTTTTCATTTATGCTTTTAAAATAATTTCAGAGTAAATCCTTTTGATTTGAAAGAGTTGCAGAATTTGTTCCCAAAAACAAAACGTGATAAAGTAATATTTACCAAAGCATTTCATAAAAGAAATGTATTTTCATTATATAATCAAAACTCGGGATGTCATGTTCCGATACAGACCATAAAGCATAAACGATAACATTACAAGTCATTCAACAAATATATATATATATATATATATATATATATATATATATATATATATATATATATATATATATATATATATATATATGTTGGATTAGTGTCTAAGTCCATAACTATTTTGGTATGTACTTGACCCGATGGTGCATGGTCCTTTTGGGTTGCCTTCACCAAAGCAACTTGATTGGAGAAATGAATAAAGAGAGAGAGGATAATATGATTTATTAATATGTTATAAGAATAATATATTAAAGGAGAAATCATATTTGTTTAATTAATATTGGTCAATAATTAATTAAGAATTAGTTTTGTGATCAAATGTAATTAATTAAACTAGAGGGGCTGATTTGTAATTATGTGATAGTTACAAAATAAGGTAAGAGTTATCTTATATATATGGTGAACGAATTTGAGGTGTAAATCCCTTAGAATTAGAGTATGATAAGGATTCAAGGATTATCTTATTGGTTGCTTAATGGATAATCAACTAGATAAGGATAATGACTGAAACCCTATCTCTACACCTATATAAACACCCCTAGGGCCATGAATTCGTGTATCCCTTCCCAAGAGGTCCTAGATACGAATTCTAACCTCTCACTTCTCTCTTTATACCTTCTCCATTTGCTTATGGTGTTTGTAAGCCATTAGAGGAGTGACACTTGTGACTCTAAGCATTCCAAAGTCAATACAAGGAGGAATTGGGATTGTTATTGCTACATAACAATCAAGGTATGTTCTTAAACCTAATTACATGTTAATATGATTACTTGCATGCTAGAATTAGGGTTTATAGTCTTGGATTCAAAGCATGTACAATAGAGAAACCTAGATCCAAGCATTAGGGTTTGTATGAGCACATAGGATGTCTTATGACCAAAACCCATCAGTGGTATCAAAGCCTTGATTGGTTTCAATTGTATTGATGCTTGACATAACTGAAAAATTCGATTTTTGATGTTTTGGAGGTTGGACTCGCCGAGTCCATGGCTGAACTCGCCGAGTCCATGCAGACTCGACGAGTCCATGCCTGACTCGACGAGTCAACTCGTCAGATAATGCTTATCTCGGGATTTCTTGCTGTTTTTGCATATGGATAGTTACCTTATCATGTTAGATCAATATAAATCCGATTTTATGATATATATGACTATATTCTTGATCTAATTAAAGATAATTATCAATTAACAAGATAATTGTTTCCTTATAAGATAATTGATTAATTATTTTGAGTAAATTGATAAATTGTTTTGCAAGAAATCATTAAACAAATCAAATATGGATAATTATGTAACTAAATGTTAGTTTAGATTATTTATTATTTGATCCTTGTTGTTATGAAAAGTTTCATATTTTCCCTTTAGGTTTTATAGTTTAAATTTGAACCCAAAAAGTTTTGTTGTTTTGAAATTTAAATAGTTAAAACCCTAATGTTTTGAAAAATGTTTCAAAACTTGCCCTCAAGTTTTGGAATTTAAAAGTTGATTAAAAGGTTTAATTAGAAATGTTAAATTCTAAAACTCTAGTAATGTTTTGAAAAGTTCAAATCACACCCTTATGGTTTTATTAATTAATTAAGGAGTATAATTAAAAGAGGTTTAATAAATCCATAAAAGTTTAGGTTAACCTTTTAATTGAATTAAAAGTGTAATTGTTAAAGTTAACCATATAGTATTTTTAAAAGTATAAAATACACCCTATACTATATAAGATTAAAAGTCTAACATTATATATGTATGAGTAAAAGTCAGTCTTACCGTTAGTAGGCCTCATTCACGAAGCTGGTCTATAAGGGGTGTTTAAGGAAATTGCCTATAAAATGGCGATTGAATGGGTATCCACTCTTACCCACCGCACTCTTGACTAGTGGAGGGTCGTTAGCCGAACGGGTAGGATAGGACGAAACCTTCCATTATAAGTATAATGAAATACAGAGTAACTAAATGTTTCGCAAATTCCCAATCTTAGTTACTTAGGCAAAAGTGAATTGATGCAATTCCATGAAATTACACTTTGTGCCCTTGCGAAGACGTTAGTGGAGTGTGTGTGGTTTACCGACACACTAAATGGTTCTAAGCAAAGGTAGCAAAGGGTGACTCAATGTTTGTCATAGTTCGGTGGAGCGTGTGTGGTTTACCGGCACATCGAATAGGTGATTGTAACATGTGAGGGCACCATGTAGTTTGCATGGTTATTCACACCCGCTTTGTGATCCTCGGCATCCCAGTCACAAACAAGAGGGGCATATCGAGATTTAAACATGCCATTAAAATGTTCAATGAATCTCAAAGGATCTAGGAGTTTTCATAGATTTAAAACTTAAATTTCTTTTTCGTTTTTCATGGTGGAAACTAGTGAATCGTCATTTACTTACCTTCAAATGTTCTGCAATTTGGGTTACGGCATCCCTCTCCCGAGTTGTAGGATATTGTGTTGGGTCCTAGCCTTGGAATTTCATTTGGGTGATTTACCAAGGACTCAATCAATCAACTAACTTGAATTCATTTTTCTCCCGATGTCAAAGTTCGACAACTATGGTCTTCTCAAATCCCGTGGAACAAGCATTCCACATGAAGATGATATTCCACGATTCGATCGAGGAACAAGAAATCATGCTTCACTTCCTCCTCCTCCTCCAATTATTCTCTCTAACCCACAAGATTGTAAAATTGAAAAGTTCAATATCACTCAAGCCCTTTTGGCAAATAAACATAAAGAAGGAAAGTCGGTGTGTGCACACGTCCTAGGGATGAAGTCACACATTGATAGGTTAAGAATGATGGGATCCGTTGTCGGTGAAAAGATGGCTGTTGATTGGGTTCTTCAGTCACTTCCTAACTCATATAGTGAGTTCGTAAGAGAGTACTGTACGATGAACCACGACGTGACCCTTATAGATCTCACCTATATGCTTATTGCTGCTGAATCAGCAATGGTTTGGCGCAACAGAAAAGCAAAGTTGATTGGTGAATCTTCCTTCAAGACCTCTATGGATATAGACAATGGCAACGAAAGACATGCAATGATCGAAAAGTTTGATCATAAGAGAAAGGCGATGTCTGAAGTAGTTCCATGTGTTGTTCCAAAAAGAGTCAATTTGCTTTTATTGCCAAGAGAAGGGGCATTGGAGACGAAGCTGCCCTATTTACCTAAGAGATCTAAGAGATGGGAGAGTCGAAACGTATGGCTCTAATTTAGGTACAATCCATTGACTAACTCTTTTAAGCTTCATTCTAGATTCTGAATACATAATGTGATAAGATTACAATTGATGTTTAGAAGGATCGAAGAAAAGAAAAGAAGCTTAAGGGAAGAAGTGAGCAGAATCTAACCGTGAAGGAATGGATTTCGATTGCGTTTCTCGAAGAATAGATTCTTGAGCTACTACTTAGAGTTAGAATTAGATTGCTAAGAAAGATGTATTCGCATAAGTTTTTCAATGAGTTGCATTGTGAAGGACAAATTTTTCCGCAATAAAATAAATTTTGATTTTAAATTTTATTTATTTATCCTTACAATGGCGTGTATGAAAAATTGATGTTAAAATTATTAGCAATAATGGATTTGTTTCTTATTGTGTTATGGAAAGTCAAGAATTTACCAAATAGGGAGAGTTTCTCATCGCCCAAGTTTCAATTGGACAGAAACTTGGAATCATGCAACTTGGTTGCATGATGAATGAGAAATTTCATATTTGATAATTAGACTAATTCGTTGACAAAGTGTCAAGTGAAGGACTAGGAGATCGAGTACACAAAGTTGTGTGTTGATCAAGTTCACCATAAGAGTAACAAAGATATTCGTCATCATTTACTAAAGGTTTAGTAAATATGATTATACTTACAAGATTAAGTGTAATTTTGAATTGATTAAAGGGTTTAGATCAATAGCAAAACGAATAAGAAGAATCAAATAGGCAGAAAGATAAGAGTTTCTCCATTCTAAGAAGAAGGGAGAGTGGCTTTTATGCTTTATGATAGGTCTTAATGATTAAGAACCATATCTCAAATGATCCTCTAAGTGAGTCTTGGTACAATTGTATGTCCAAGAAGAGGAATCAAAGATTGATGAAATGGTTAAATCAAGAAGACAATCATACTTTGTTCCAATAACAAGTCTTAAAGTTAAGATTATGACAATGAGTAAAAAGTATTAAAGGTTTATAACATTCATCAAATGTGGAAAGTTGTGATGTCTTGGATAAGACAAAGACCAACTATGACCAATTTATGAAGTGTTTTGATACAAGCTACACTAACTCTTGAAAATTTGTTTGTCAAGAAATGTTTATTGACAAAAGAATCTTATATGTCAAGGAGTCAGTGGGAGTCTTAATGGTCTCGAAAAGTTTCAAGAACAAATCAAATAAACCTTATCGATCATCACTAGCACACGAGTTGAGGTTTACAACCTATCGTAAAGACATTATTTTGTTTCTGTGCCAATCCAATCGAGTTAATTATGCATGTGAGTCCTATGAGTTCTCATTTGAATGCATAAAAGGCAAGGACCTTGATCAATGGAAAGTACATTGATAGGAAAAGGTGAGCTGCTTGACTACTTGGAAGACGTGGTGGGCAGCTGTGCTACCATAAGGCAAGAAATCAAGATTAAGGAAGTTCGATCCATATGAGTTTGAATTTGTCGTAAACTTTAGTTTTAACAAATTCACATGGATAGGAACACATACACCGTTTAAATCTAAGTGTCATAAGATTTCCTCCTTCATGAAAATGATTGTGAGGAAATGCTTTCACTAAGAAAAAATTTAAAAGATTGTAAAATTGCATTCTCGAATTCAATCATGGTTACGGTATCCCTTTCCATAATTTGAATTGTGAGGTTTGGCAATTAGTCTTAATTGTTTCGACACACATATCAACTATCAAAGGCAAAGGTGTACAAGTTCAAGAAGCCTTGATAAAAGATTATCAAAGCACTAAGTATTAGAAACATGAACTTAAGAAATTCAATAAGTATTGTTTTTCTGAAAGTTAAGATGTTTATAAATACATGTCGAAGCTAGTGGGAGCATAAGTGTTATGTTTTATAATAATCATCATGATAGTGGGAGCATAAATGTTATGATTGTATGATTATTAAGGCACGTATTGCATAGTTGGCAATATTAATTATAGAAAACAAGAGTCATACTTTGCAAAGTTGTAAGAGTTGAAAGGTTGTTTTGCTATAATTAAGGGAGAGAATATTATGCTTCATTTCAAATCTAAAGGATTAGGTTGAGAAATGTTAATAAACTTAGTCAATGGTACATAGTGTGTTCTTAAAATTTCGATTATGATTACGGTATTCCTCTTCACAATTCGAATTTTGAGAACATAGCAAATAAAACATTATGCGTCGTGTCCCATACGCTTCGAGTATAGGATCGATTGCAAATGATTTAATGTTTGACCATTCTAAAATTTTCCAAATGTATAGTGCATTTAGAGGGAAAAGGGACTAGAATTGGTTTTGACTAAAATAATTAAACAACTATCAAAGGACAATCCAAAGTTCGACGAGGATTGGTCGCTTGCGAGTAGTTGGAAGTATAGTATTGGAAATTATGGAAGTGTTTCCATATTGGATGGACGATATCGACATCATTACGAATAGATAAGATTCTATTAAGAATGAGTTGTCATATAGAAAATATGGAAGTGTGTCCATGTTGGGAAGTAAAATCTATGCCTAGATTAGAAACTTTATGCGAAAGGATGTTCAAAGGAATGTACTTTGAGTGAGAGACATCATATCTAAGGAATTGTCTTGTAACAATCTCCGATAGAGGAATTTGTAATATCATTGGCAATAGTCTTTGAGACTTTGGTGCAGTGACATTACAAAAGGATCGTTACATAAAGTGTTAGAATCTAGTATATTCTATAAGTAACAAGAATTTGATATTCTTACACTTAAGAAAATGGATTTGGTGTTGTAAAATGAGAATGATTGGAAATGTGTTCAATTTGTCTATTTCGCAAAAGTAAGAACCATAGGTAAACATTGTGTGCATGCTAGGAGCATGGGACAAGTGTTGGAATTCAAATGCGAAGTTGATTACCCGAAACGACAAATAATGAGTAATCGATATGGTGATAAATAAAACGTGTTTTGTTTATACTCAAAGGTTTGAGGCCATATGGGATTAGTATTATTCTTGTGTTTCACCTTGCATGTTTTGACTTCCAGAATAATTGAGTTTATTAAGAATAATCGAATTATTCAAACGGGCCACAGTCGTTTATATGTTGGAAGTAGATATGAATGAAGACTGTCGTGAATTGGTGTGTGGATTGTCTAGAAGAGTATTAGACATAAGCAAATGTTTGCTGCAACGTTCATGAGTGCTTATGAATATGATTTGAGCATTGGATTAAACCCACGCTCACTTGGATCACTCCATGAATTGTATTACGAGTGATTAGTGAGACGATAACATCTTATATTCTTGAAACCGAGATGTGTGAGTTGTATCTTGTGAATTGGTTGCACATTGATAATATGTAAACGCACCAGTAACTTGGTGTTATAAAACATATTGTTGTGTGTAATTCGGTGAGTGAGTGCAAGCAAGCATTGTATCAAAGTTTATCCGTTCCTTTTATCCAAAGTAGGATAAAAGCGATATCTTTGGGCCCCTCGATGGTTTAGTGATGACATACGTAAATGCTCGGCCGGGCTAGGGCTAATTTGATTTGTTCAGTTAGTCTGTCGTCATAAATCGGAAATCGAGATATAGTACAAAGAGAATGATTTGAAATCATATCTCATACGATATCTAGAATGGAGGAATATATGATCCCTTATCTAAGGACACGCGTATCTGATATGATCAGAGTTGACAGCGGCTTTGGAAAGCTACGATTGCAGATCAGGATCTGAAGTCATATGCAGAATAGTTGTTAGACTTATCCAAGTGGGAGACTGTTGGATTAGTGTCTAAGTCCATAACTATTTTGGTATGTACTTGACCCGATGGTGCATGGTCCTTTTGGGTTGCCTTCACCAAAGCAACTTGATTGGAGAAATGAATAAAGAGAGAGAGGATAATATGATTTATTAATATGTTATAAGAATAATATATTAAAGGAGAAATCATATTTGTTTAATTAATATTGGTCAATAATTAATTAAGAATTAGTTTTGTGATCAAATGTAATTAATTAAACTAGAGGGGCTGATTTGTAATTATGTGATAGTTACAAAATAAGGTAAGAGTTATCTTATATATATGGTGAACGAATTTGAGGTGTAAATCCCTTAGAATTAGAGTATGATAAGGATTCAAGGATTATCTTATTGGTTGCTTAATGGATAATCAACTAGATAAGGATAATGACTGAAACCCTATCTCTACACCTATATAAACACCCCTAGGGCCATGAATTCGTGTATCCCTTCCCAAGAGGTCCTAGATACGAATTCTAACCTCTCACTTCTCTCTTTATACCTTCTCCATTTGCTTATGGTGTTTGTAAGCCATTAGAGGAGTGACACTTGTGACTCTAAGCATTCCAAAGTCAATACAAGGAGGAATTGGGATTGTTATTGCTACATAACAATCAAGGTATGTTCTTAAACCTAATTACATGTTAATATGATTACTTGCATGCTAGAATTAGGGTTTATAGTCTTGGATTCAAAGCATGTACAATAGAGAAACCTAGATCCAAGCATTAGGGTTTGTATGAGCACATAGGATGTCTTATGACCAAAACCCATCAATATAGACACACACACACACACACACAGAGACTTGTAAACAAAACAACTTGATTATTCATCCATCTTGTCTCCTTGCACCACTTCCTGTAATACAAATAAAACTGAGTGGATCAGGCTTGGGAGCCTGGTGAGCATATAGGGTTTTCAACCCACAATAAATAATTAAATTAATTTTCATCAACCAACAATAACCCAATTACCCATTCCCGTTATTCTCATTTTATGTCCCTAAAATAACTAACACAAGGGACCTAGTCTAAGAATATTTCATCGGGGTGACAACACATGCTTTCTGGGGTTTCCCGGCAATATATGTCAAATAACAAGGCAACCATGGGGGGATGGAGTACAACGAATGAACAACCAAGTTCATTAACACCTACAGGTGGCGAGCTTGCTAGTGTTCCACAAGACTGTCTAGAAAAGTCTGTGGTCGTCATCTAAACTTCACTAGATGACTAAATCGAAACAACAACGAGGCCTCTCATCTGTTTATTACACACCGACTATCTACCATGTTCTACCCAACATATTAGTAGATAAAAATATACATAGTTTAAAACCTGTATAGCATGCTTTAATCAATACATATTCCACATAACAGATGAGGCACACACACATAACACGTATTTCATAGAGAATAAATCAGATCTATGAGATAGAAGAGAGTGAATATACATTCACACATATAACAACAAAATATATATACATAGCACGTATTTTATATAAAATACTTCATAATATTATGTTGGAAGAAAGTAACTACACACTCACTTGATCAAAAGAAGATCAGACAACACTACGGCTTGCAGAAGTAGTGTTTCTCCGTAGATCTGGAAGATTTTCACAAAAACCGGGCTCCTCACGGGCAGCGCTTCGGCTCAAGAATAACGCTCTTCGGGATCCTCGGGACTTCGGATCTTGCTTCAGGGCTCGGGAATATTACCTGGGCTTCGGGGTACAAATGGCACGCAAATCGAGGCAAAAATACTAGAGAGAAAAGAAAGAAGTTTGTAAAGGAAATTGGCTACCCTCGCATGCCCTTTTATAGGGGCTGAACCTCGCATGTACGCTGGGCGTACGAGGCTACGCGGGGCGTACGCCTAGGATCGTCAGCGCTTACATCATCGGAGGTACTCGAGTGCGAAGGTCGTCACGCTTCACTATGCGCGGGGCGTACAACATTACGCTAGGCGTAACCCGAATAAGTCCGGTGACTCCCCTCCGGATAATATCGGATTTATTAATTAAATTTATATTTTAATTATTTAATAAACTTCAAAAACTCATATCTTCATCATACAAACTCCGTTTTCGACGTTCTTTATATCCACGCGTAGGTGAGACTACGCTCTACAACTTTCGTTTAGACTTCATCGGTTACTTTTGGCTTTATTTTTATTATTTATTTTTAGTAGGCTAGGACAGAAAAACTTCGTTATAAATTCATAACTTCTTCGTCCGACGTCCGTTCTCGCCTAACTTTTCATCGTTTGGCTACTAACAACGAGATCTTCGATTCTCATTTAGATTGTTTCGACTAAAAACTGCTCGATCTCAAATCGAGTATTCGGGCTACATACTGCCAAGTCGAAACTTCAGAAAATCATAACTTCCTCATACGAAGTCAGATTTGGGTGTTCTATATATATTCGGAAACCTCGTTTCAACTACTACAATATTATCCAAAGATATCGAGTTTATTTTACACTTAAATTTTGACGCTCATTTTATTCTTAATTCCTCAAATTATAATAATTAAGAAAATAAACACATAATTCACATAATTCACAAATAATACATTCTTATTATTTCAAATTTGGGTTACAAAGGTTAACCTAGACTATTACATTGCTAAAAATGGCAAGCCCAGAAACACGGGCGTTACAGTGGCCCCGATCAGGGATATATGCTTGAGGATGAAAGTGATTACCCTGCTGTTGGAGCGGATCAGGGAGGCACATGTCGAGGGCCTCAAGGAGGAGAGGCAGAAGTGTGGGAGGATCGTGGGCTGAGTAGCTTCTTTTGATTATGATAGCCGGGAATCATTAACCCTTCATGGGAGAGTTTGGGTACCATACTGGGGCGGAGTACGATAGGTGTTGATGGACGAGGCTCATAAGTCTCAATTTTCCATCCACCCAGGGCAACAAAGATATAAAGAGATCTTTGAACCGACTATTTGTAGCCCTGCATGAAGAGGGATGTCGCCTGGTATGTGGAGAGATGCCTGACCTGCAGGAAGGTCAAGGCAGAGCACCAGAAACCCCACGGCAAGATGCAACCGTTAGATATTCCCGTATGGAATTGGGAGGACATTACCATGGATTTTTTCACCAAGCTTCTCAGGACCACATGGGGAGTGAATTCGATTTGGTTCATAGTGGATCGGCTGACCAAGAGCACGCACTTTATACCGATCCAGGTGAGCATATCGGCTGAGAAGCTAGTCGACATTTATGTGTGTGAGGTAGTAGCACGGCACGGAGTGCCTGTTTCCGTAGTGTCAGACCGAGACGTCTGTTTTACTTCCAGATTTTGGAAGCGGTTTCATGATGAGATGGGGATTCTTCTTCATTTTAGCACCGCCTTCCACCCCCAGATGGACGGGCAGAGCGAGAGGACAATTCAGACTCTCGAGGACATGCTCCGGGCATGTGTTCTAGACTTTGGTGGTAGTTGGGATACGTATCTTTCACTAGCAGAATTTTCATATAACAATAGTTACGACGCTAGCATTGACCGTCCACCTTTCGAGATTCTACGGAAGGAAGTGCAGGAACTCGATTTGTTGGGCAAGGTCGGTCATCGAGTCATTGGGCGAACTGAAGTGGTACTCAAGACCACACATTCGATCCTGCAGGTTCATAGCAGATTGCAAACTGCGCAAAGTAGGCAGAAGAGTTACGCCGACAGGAGGCGTTCGGACTTAGAGTTTCAAGTGGGAGATATGGTCCTCCTGAAGGTATCACTCACCCTGGAAGGGTGTTATCAGGTTTCGGAAGAGGGGCAAGCTGGGTCCAAGGTTCATTGGCCCTTTTAGGGTTTTGGCCCGGGTGGGTCGGGTTGCTTATCTGTAGGATCTTCCGACAGAGCTTAGCCAGAGCCACAACACTTTCCATGTTTCTTAGTTGCGAAAGTGTTTGGTGGACGAGCAGCAGTTGTACCCTTGGAGGATATTCAGGTTGATAGCTGATGGGTTTTAGCCATAAGAACTTTCCTATGTGCGCATGCAAAACCCTAATGCTCGGATCTAGGCTTTCTAATTAAACATGCTTTGAGTCCAAGACTTCTAATGGCTAATTAGGTTAAATAACAACATTGAAATATATCTAGAATTATACCTTTGGATTCCTTGTTGATCTTGTTGTCTTGGAGCTTCTAGAGTCACAAATGTCACTCCTTTAATGGCTTACAAACACCAATAGCAAGCAAGATGATTTAGGAGAGAGGAGAGGGAAGGAATTCGGCCAGAGTATCTCTACTTTAGATGGTGTGTCGAATTCCCTCACCCCTAGGGTCTATTTATACTTGTAGACTCCTTAAGGATTACAGCTTTAACCCTAATTGGATAACTTAGACTTTAAGTTGATCCATATCCTTTCCTTGATAACCTTATGGACGATTTTGGCTTATCCAAGCCCTAGAAATCGTCCATCCTATCATGGATAAGGATTTATAGTCTAAAGTGTAACTATCAAACAATTGACAGTTTATACCCTCTTATTTAATTAATCTCTTTAAGTCACCAAATTAATTCCCATTAATCTATGACTTATATTAATCAAATAACCATATATTATTCCTTATAATATTTACTCTCTCTTAAAAAATCATCCATCAAGTTGCTATGGTGAAGGCAACCCAAAAGGACCATGCACAACCGGATCAAATACTTGCCTAATATAGTTGCAGCCTTAGACACTATTCCAACAGTCTCCCACTTGGATAAGTCTAGTAACTATACAAGTACAATTCGGTTTGCAATCGTAGCTCTCAAAGACGCTATCAAACTCTGATCTAATCAATCTTGTCCTTTAGATAAGGGATCGTACAGTCCTCTGTTAGATATCATGCTGACAATCCTATGGAATGGTTAGTCTAGCATTTGATTTCTCGATCTCCGATTTATTCGACATAGAACTTAATCAAACACATCAATTCAGTTCTGACCGGGCCCGACACATAAGTCAAATCAAATCATCGAGTGGCCAAGATATCTCTTTTACCCTCTTAGGATAAAATTTACAGATAAACTTCGACTTATATGCATTTACTTATTCATTAACCAACTATACACAACAATGCGTTTTATAACACCAAGTTACTGATGCGTTTTCGCATTATCAATGTACAATCAATTAACAAACAATAAACCATATATCTAGGTTTTAAGACTATATGATATTATCGTCTTGCGATCACCTTTTATATCATATTCCATAAAGTGATTCCAGCAAGCGCGGGTTTGTTCCAATGCTCAAAACCAGTTCATAAGCACTCATGAACGTTGCAGCAACCCTTGCTATGTCTAACACCATTTAGACAATCTACACACCAATTCATGACAATCTTCATTCATATCTACTTCCAACATATGAACGATTGTGGACAATTTGAATAATTCGATTATTCCTAATAAACTCAATTATTCTGGAAGTCAAAACATGCAAAATGAAACAATAGTTAAACAATTAACATATGACAGTAACTTTACTTATAAATAAAACTCCTTTATTTAATCATCAAATGTTAATTACATTTATCTATTATACGTTTCTAATACTATCTAATCTATACTAATATCATCCTTCAGCCCAATACTCCTAGCATGCTACAAGTGCTTAACCCTACTCGGTCCCTTCGTAAGTGGATCTGCTGGGTTATCTTCTGATGATATCCTCTTAACTATGAGTTGTCCTTCTTCTACATGATGTCTAATGAAGTGATATTTTCTGTCGATATGTCGAGATCTACCATGATCCCTCGGTTCCTTGGTCAAGGCAACCGCGCCTTCGTTATCACAGAAAATCTCCATGGGCTCCTTTATGGCCGGCACAACTCCAAGATCACCAATGAAGTTCTTTAGCCATATTGCCTCCTTCGATGCTTCGCTCGCTGCGATGTACTCTGATTCGCACGTTGAATCAGCTACGGTTTCTTGTTTGGAACTCTTCCAAGTTACTGCTCCTCCGTTTAGGGTAAAGTCCCAGCCCGACTGCGAACGGTAGTTGTCCCTATCGGTCTGAAAACTGGCATCACTATACCCTCGCACCTTCAAGTCATCACTCCCTCCAAGGACTAAGAACCATTCTTTCGTCCTCCGAAGGTACTTAAGGATGTTCTTCACCGCAATCCAATGTGCTTTGCCAGGGTTCCCTTGATATCTGCTAACCATGCTCAAAGAAAAGGCTACATCAGGGCGAGTACAAGTCATAGCGTACATGATTGAGCCAAATACGGAAGCATATGGTATTTGGCTCATTTCTGCTATTTCAGCTTCAGTACTCAGACTTTGAGTCTTACTCAACTTGGCGTTTCCTTGTATCGGTAGTTCTCCCTTCTTTGAGTTTTCCAGACTAAAATGTTTTAGTACCTTCTCTAAGTAAGTATTCTGACTAAGTCCAATTAGTCTCTTACTTCTTTCTCTTACTATCCTTATTCCCAAAATGGAAGAAGCCTCTCCGAGGTCCTTCATAGCGAAACACTTCCCGAGCCAGGACTTGACTTCCTGCAGAGTCGGGACATCGTTTCCTATGAGTAATATGTCATCTACATATAGAACGAGGAAGCTTACTATACTCTCACTGGCTTTGACATATACACAAGATTCGTCTTCGCTTCGTACAAATCCAAACTCTTTGACTTTCTCATCGAAGCAAAGATTCCATCTGCGAGACGCTTGCTTAAGTCCATAAATGGACTTTTCAAGCTTACACACTCTATTTGGATGCTTCGGATTCACAAACCCCTCTGGCTGAGCCATGTAAACATCCTCAGCCAACTTTCCGTTAAAGAAGGCGGTCTTGACATCCATTTGCCAAATCTCATAATCATGAAATGCGGCAATTGCTAGCATCACTCTAATAGATTTAATCTTCGCAACTGGTGAGAAGGTCTCATTATAGTCAACTCCTGGAGTTTGAGTAAAGCCCTTCGTAACCAATCGCGCTTTATACATGTGTATGTTTCCATCCACGTTGGTCTTCTTCTTGAAGATCCACTTGCACCCAACGGTCTTACGTCCGGGCACATAATCAACCAAATTCCAAACTTGGTTATCGTACATGGATTGGATCTCGCTATCCATTGCCTCTTTCCATTTCGCAGACTCCGGGCCTGCCATGGCTTCCTTAAAGCTATTAGGTTCATCAAGATTTACTAGTGTACCATCACTAATATACGTGTCCCCTTCGGTAGTAATATGAAAACCATAAAACTGGGGATGAAATCTAACTCTATCGGAACGTCTAAGAGGTAATGATTCATCAATCGGTTCAACCGGAGTTTCCTCCTCGGGTTAAATGCCAGCGGTAGAGGTTCCTTCATCTATCGACTCTTGAATCTCTTCAAGTTCGATTTGCCTCCCACTGTCTCCTTGGCTTATGAGTTCTCGCTCTCGGAAAACTCCTCTCCTCGCAACAAAGACTACATTGTCTTTCGGTCTATAGAAGAGATATCCAAAGGATGTCTGCGGGTAGCCGATGAAAATACATCGCTCACTTCGAGGTTCAAGCTTGTCGTGAGTATCTCGTCTTACGAAAGCCTCGCAACCCCAAACCTTGATATGTGCCAACGAGGGAGCTTTCCCCGTCCACATCTCGTGAGGTGTTTTGGCAACCTTCTTAGTAGGGACTCGGTTAAGGATATGGGCGGCAGTCTCTAAGGCATACCCCCAAAAGAAGACAGGTAGTAAAGCACGACTCATCATAGAGCGAACCATATCCAATAAGGTTCGATTACGCCTTTCTGCCACACCATTCAACTGCGGTGTCCTAGGAGGCGTCAATTGCGAAACTATTCCACACTCCTTGAGATAATCATGGAATTCAAGACTTAGGTACTCTCCTCCTCGATCGGATCGAAGCATCTTGATTTTCCTGCCCAATTGATTCTCTACTTCATTCTTGAACTCTTTGAACTTTTCAAAGGTTTCTGACTTTTGCTTGATTAAATAGATATACCCATATCTACTATAATCATCGGTAAAAGTCACATAGAAGCGGTTACCATCCTTCGTGGTTGATCTAAAGGGTCCACATACATCGGTATGTATTAGGTCCAATAGCCCCTCACCCCTTTCACAAGTATTCGTGAAGGGTGACTTAGTCATCTTTTCAGGTAAACAAGACTCGCGTGTATCATCTTCCCTAAGGTCGAATGACTCCAACACTCCATCCTTTTGGAGTTGGGCTATGCGTTTCTTGTTGACATGTCCAAGACGGCAATGCCACAAGGATGCTTTATCCAAACTAGTGGAAGAATCAACATTCAAAACATCATTTCCTAAGTTATCAACAATCATAACAGTTTCATATATTCCATTACATGGTATAGCTTCAAAGTAAAAGACACTATTTAGATAAGCCATAATAGAACCATTCTCATTATTAAAAGAAAATCTAAATCCTTGTCTATATAAACCATGAAATGAAATGATGTTTCTAGCCATTTCTGGCGAATAGCAACAATTGTTCAAATCTAAACACAAATTATTCCTAAGCACTAAAGAATACACTCCAATCTTGGTAACAGGCGATGATCTTCTGTTCCCCATGATTAGATTGATCCTTCCTTGCTCCACATCTCTACTTCTTCTTAGTCCCTGCACATTTGAACAAATGTGATAACCACAACCGATGTCAAGAACCCAAGAAATAGCATGATTAGAATCGTTAGATTTAATTGTGTATATACCTGCGAAAGATGGCTTGATCTTTCCTTCTTTGATTGCTTGCAGGTATTCTGGGCAACTTCTCTTCCAATGTCCTATCTTATGGAAGTGGTGGCACTCTGCCTCCTTTGGGTTAGGATAGGGCTTAGAGGGATCAACTTTGGTCCCACTAGATGAGGCACCATCTCGGGCTTTAACCTTGCGATAGTTCTTTGATGAAGCCTTCCTCTTTTTTCCCTTTCCTTGACCAATTGCCAAGACAGGAGCAGCAGACGGATTGGGAGTAGGTGCAACAGACTTGTCTTTGAAGTTGCTCTCAGCGACTCTCAAAAGACCTTGGAGTTTGCTTAGGGTGACCTCCTCTTTGTTCATGTGGTAGGTCATCCTAAATTGGTTGTACATTGGAGGCAAAGAGTGAAGCACCATGTCGATCGCTAAGTCTTCCCCAAAGTCAACATTTAACTTGCGAAGGCGATCGACATACCTTTGCATCTTTTACAGGTGCACGGTAAGAGATTCTCCATGACCCATCTTAGCGGAGATCATGTTAGTGAAAATCTCATAACGCTCTTGTCTCTCGTTTTGGTGGTATCTCTCCAACAAGTCTTGATGCATCTCGTATGGATACATGTCCTCGTAGGACTTTTGGAATTCGGAGTTCATGGTGGCAATCATGATGCAATGTACCTTCGTTGCAACTCGCTCATGAGTCTCAAAAGCGGTGATTTCAGCCGGAGTAGCGATTTCGGGGTTGATCTTCTCAAGCTTTTCATCGAGGACATACTCCTTATCCTCGTAGCGAGCAATGGTGCGAATGTATCTTATCCATTCGCTAAAGTTCGTTCCATCGAAGGTGACCTTTTGGCAAAGGCTCATCAACGTGAAAGAACTCGCAGCAGCGTTGTTTGTGTTCGACATCTATAGAAAGAACAAAGATAGATTAGAATAAGAATCCCTAATTATCACCCAATAAGAAAAATTAGGGTTAGGATCCAACAATAACATTTACATATTAGAAAAGGGATGCCGTAATCTAACATGAAAATAAATTGAAGGTAAGTGAATGATGATTCACTAATTCTCCATAACAAAACCTAGACTATTAGTCCTAAGTGTATTGAGAATTCCTAGGTTCGGATGAGATTCATTGAACTATTCAATGGCATGTTTAAATCTCGATATGTCCCTCTTGTTTGTGACTGGGATGTCGAGGATCACAAAGCGGGTGTGAATTACCATGCAAATTCACATGGTGCCTTCATTGTAACGATCACCTATTCGATGTGTCAGTAAACCACACACGCTTCATCGAACTATGATAAACAATGAATCACCCTTTGCCACCTTTGCTTAGAACCAATTAGTGTGCCGGTAAACCACACACGCTCCACTAACTTCTTAGCAAGGGTGCAAAGTGCAATTTCATGGGATTGCATCAATTCACTTTTCCTAAAGTAACTAAATTGGGAAATTTTTAAAACGTGTAGTTACTTTGTATTTCTTATTATACTTTTAATGAGAGGATGAGGTTGCCCTATCCTACCCGTTCGGCTAACGACCCTCCACCAATCAAGCAAGCGGTGGGTGTGAGTGTACACCCATTAAGCACCATTTTAAAGGCCGCAACCTTATACCCACCTTATAGATCGGCTTCGTGAATGAGGCCTACTAACGGTAAGACTAGCATTTAGTTATACATATATATATATATATATATATATATATATATATATATATATATATATATATATATATATATATATATATTATTCTAGTAATATCATATTAGTATAGGGTTGTGTTTTAAATCTTTTAAAACGTAGGGTTTGAAATTTAAGTTGTCTAAATTAAAACCTTTTAATCACAAATATAAATTTCAAAACTTGAGGGTAAGTTTTAAACATTTTAAAACATGGAGGATCAAATAACAAATAATTCCAATTAACAATTAATATCCTAATTATCTTTATTTGATTTATCCAAGATTTCTTTTTAAGATAATTATCAAAATAATTAATCATTTATCATATAAGGAATTTATATCTTTAATTAGATGATAAATATCTTTAATTAGATCAAGCTTATAGTCATATGTATCAAAAAAACGGATTAGGGTTGATCTAATATGATTAAGGTAAGTTTCCATAAGATAAACATGAAAAAATCCCGGTTTTTCCTAATCCTGACGCCCGGACTCGCCGAGTACACAAAGGGACTCGCCGAGTCAGGCCTACTCGCCGAGTCCACTTTGGAACTTGCCGAGTCCATGACTCAGAAACCCAAAAATCGAATTTTGCAGGTTTGTTTCAGTTAATCAAGCAACAATTTAAAGAAAACCAAGCTAGGCTCTGATACCACTGATGGGTTTTAGCCATAAGAACTTTCCTATGTGCGCATGCAAAACCCTAATGCTCGGATCTAGGCTTTCTAATTAAACATGCTTTGAGTCCAAGACTTCTAATGGCTAATTAGGTTAAATAACAACATTGAAATATATCTAGAATTATACCTTTGGATTCCTTGTTGATCTTGTTGTCTTGGAGCTTCTAGAGTCACAAATGTCACTCCTCTAATGGCTTACAAACACCAATAGCAAGCAAGATGATTTAGGAGAGAGGAGAGGGAAGGAATTCGGCCAGAGTATCTCTACTTTAGATGGTGTGTCGAATTCCCTCACCCCTAGGGTCTATTTATACTTGTAGACTCCTTAAGGATTACAGCTTTAACCCTAATTGGATAACTTAGACTTTAAGTTGATCCATATCCTTTCCTTGATAACCTTATGGACGATTTTGGCTTATCCAAGCCCTAGAAATCGTCCATCCTATCATGGATAAGGATTTATAGTCTAAAGTGTAACTATCAAACAATTGACAGTTTATACCCTCTTATTTAATTAATCTCTTTAAGTCACCAAATTAATTCCCATTAATCTATGACTTATATTAATCAAATAACCATATATTATTCCTTATAATATTTACTCTCTCTTAAAAAATCATCCATCAAGTTGCTATGGTGAAGGCAACCCAAAAGGACCATGCACAACCGGATCAAATACTTGCCTAATATAGTTGCAGCCTTAGACACTATTCCAAAAATAGCAGCCTGAATTATATCGAGAGACTAGTTGCAATCTTAGATCGGAAGATGAAGACCTTGAGGAACAAGGTGGTTCAACTAGTGAAGGTGCAGTGGTAGCACCGAAAGGGTTTAGAGTGGACGTGGGAGTCCGAAGGGGAGATGAGGGAGCATTGCCCAGAGTTACTTTCAGCAGCAGCATTAACAGACTTCGAGGATGAAGTCTAAGATAAGTGGGGGAGAGTTGTAACGCCCCATTTCTGGTATGTAGTTCAAATAATGTATTTTCATTTCTGAAGGGCTACTCGACGAGTCTGTAGCCCGACTCGTCGAGTAGAGACTGGACGATCACGCATTTTGAGCTGGCTACTCGACGAGTCCATACGTTGGACTTGGCGAGTCCTCCTATCTGGATGAAGCCCCAAATTTTAAGGGTTTGCACCCTATTTAAACACACTTATGCGCCCCAACCTCGCCTCTATCACTCTCAAAATATTTTCCCTGTAAACCCTAGCCCCATTTTTGAGTTTGAGTGTGCTTATGATAGCTTGGAAGCTTTGGGAAGGAAACAAGGTCCATAGAAGGGAAGGAAGATCCATGAGTTAGCTTACACTTGTTCTTCATTCAGGTAATGAAGTTATAACCTTGTGCATTCCTCCATTATAACCTCCTTTATGCTTGTTGTGCCTTCTTTGGAGCCTTTTATGATTCAAAACTTGATATATGGACTCTCTTTGGATGAAAACTTTAGATCTAGACTCTCATTGCATTCTAGCAGTGCAAAGTTTTAGTTATGGTCGTGATTGACGTCCCTCTTGAGCTTGGAAGCCCATTAAGAGCTTAGGGTTGGCATTTGAATCCTTTAAATCCATGCATGCAAGTAAAGTTTTCAACTTTACATGATAAGCATGCCCTAGAAGCTTGTATTTGTGATTTGGAGCAGCTGCATGGCTCAAATCAGGTCTGTATGAAAAAGGGACTGAATAGACTCGGTGAGTCGCAAGCTTGACTCGGCGAGTCATATAAAGATAGCCATGGACTCGATGAGTTGGATGAGCAACTCGGCAAGTCCGATGAAGATTGCCTTAGACTCGACGAGTTGTTCTACAACTCATCGAGTCAGATGAGGTTTTCCCGTGAAAAGTAATGTTTGAGTGAAATGGCTTCATTCCTTCATAGTTACACGTAAAGTCAGCAACTCTATGTGTTCAGATGGTCCCAAGGGCTCATATCTATGAGTTAGAGGCCCTTAAATGGATTAGAATTCGATTGTATGGAATCTGGGATAGGACTTGGCGAGTTGTTCTTCGGACTTGATGAGTCAAGTCGCGAGTCCCCGATTTCCTTCGAGTTGTGAGGTCAGAGTGAATCAATGAGTGGGAAAGGGGCTCAGTGAGTTAAAGTCAGAGTTAGTGAAGGAGAGACTCAGCGAGTCTACGCCCTGACTCGATGAGTCCGGTCAGCTGGAAGTTGACTTTAACTAGGGTTCAAATAGTCATTTTACCATGAGGGCATTTACAAGTAACTGATCTAGTGTTCTTGGGATTTGTAGACGCTCTCTTCCGGAGTAGCAGTCAGCCATGAAACGACCAAAAATACGACCCAAAATTTTTTGTTTTTAATATAATCAAAACTATAATCAGAGTACCATATAAATAAACCATGCGTGATATGTCCCAAAATATAATAAAGTACTGTGCGGAAACTGTATCATACTACATCAAATCAACAACTAAATCAATCCCAGACTGAAGCTGAGGCGGTGGTGTGTGCGATGCCGTCACCCCGAGCTCTTCCCTTTGCTTGCGGAAGTACCTGAAACCAAAATTGAAACTGTAAGCACGAAGCTTAGTGAGCTCCCCCAAATTACCACATACCATACAAAACATATAAACACATATTGGGCCTTGCCCACTGCATCGGGCCGAGGCCCGGAAACTGCATCGGACCGAAGTCCGGAACTGACTGGGACCTTGTCCCCTGCATCGGACCAAAGTCCGGAACTAGCTGCATCGGACCAGAGTCCGGAACTAACTGCATCGGAACGGAGTCCGGAACTGACTGGGATCGTGTCCCCTGCATCGGACCAAAGTCCGGAACTAGCTGCATCGGACCAGAGTCCGGAACTAACTGCATCGGACCAGAGTCCGGAACTGACTGGGATCGTGTCCCCTGCATCGGACCGAAGTCCGGAACTGACTGAGCATAGCATAGCATATCATAACAAATACACTGCATACTGCATCGGGTCGTAACCCGGAACATAAAACGCATAACACATAGCGCATGAATTATGTCTGAACCACGAAGGCATCAAACATACTAACTACTACGTCGGACCGAAGTCCGGAAACTACTACTAACTGGACGGGCCGGCATTGTGGCCTTAGACCTGTCCCTACTGGAAGGAAACTCACCTCGTAAGCTAGCGGATGAGTGTGTGGCTCGGAAAGCTAACGGCTGCTGCTCCTGAATCTCCTCGGCTACAAATCCATAAACACACTCAATCAATCACTAACACTACACTCGGGGTAAAATGACTCTTTTACCCTTGTTCAAAGTCAACTTACTCAGGGCTGACTCGCCGAGTCGGGATACCCAACTCGCCGAGTCCTAGACTCTCCTCTCAACTCTTACACGCTGATACTCGTCGAGTGTGGCATCGACTCGACGAGTGCCCTCTGGATCCAAGAACTCAGATGATCTTCATCCGACTCGCCGAGTCGGATGAACAGACTCGACGAGTTGTTCTTGATCCCCAAGAAGATTGCCTTGGACTCGCCGAGTTGTATGAACAAACTCGCCGAGTCCCTCCATCACTGAGTCTACTCTCAACTCGCTGAGTCCACTCCCTAACTCACCTCGTCCACTCGACACTGATGAAACTGGAGAACTCGGGACTCGCGACCCGACTCGTCGAGTCGTTCTTCCGACTCGCCGAGTCGCCGCCATGCAACAGATTTTTACTCGATTTCTCTTGAATCCAACACATGCAAATGATAGATCTGGGTCCAATAAGCTGTGTTACCACGTAAAGTTTCCAACTTTACGTGCACAACCTCATGAATAAGGGAAATAAGGCTAAAAGATGCACAACAAGAGTAGATCCATGGCTAATATGCAATGTAACATCAAAAAGACAGTAGATCTGGGCTCTACAACACCCCAACACTCAGATCCAAAGGTATTTCGACTTATTAAGACATTCATGCAAACATAAAGCTTGGAATAAACATCAAATAGCTCTAAAAAGAGCTCTAATGGAAGTTTAAGCATATAACCAGAAGGGAACTCCGAAAATACCTCAATAAACTCAGATTTGACCTTGGATCTTTGCACTACAACTCGTTTCCTTGCTTCCTTCTTCTTCTCCTTCTTCACACCTTCACAAAAATGGCACTAAATCACTTATAAGCTCTCAAATGGGAGGATTAGGGTTTCTCACAGAGCTCTCAGGGTGAAAGTGGCGAGAATGAGGCTATAATGGGGTTTAAATAGTGGGCAAACCCGGGGATTTAGGGTTTCACCCAGACGGACGGACTTGCCGAGTCCGGGATATGGACTCGCCGAGTCCCCGGCTCCCGCGTGCACAAATACGCGACCCAACTCGGCGAGTTAGGCTAGAACTCGCCGAGTCCCTCTTGAAAACTTAGACAATTGACAATTTATTAACATACCGAGAACGGGTCGTTACAATTCTCCCCCACTTGATTCAGACTTCGTCCTCGAAGTCTGTAACGGCTGGATCTGCGAATAACTCCGGGTAGTGCGTTCTCATTTCTTCTTCAGTCTCCCATGTCCATTCAGACCCCTTCCGGTGCTGCCACTGCATCTTTACCAGCTGAATTAACTTGTTCCTCAAGGTCTTGGTCTTCCGTTCCAGAATTGCGATCGGCTTCTCGATATAATTCAGGCTGCTATCAACCTGGATGTCCTCCAAGGGAACGACTGCTGTCTCGTCCACTAAACACTTCCTCAACTGCGATACGTGGAAGGTGTTGTGTATCAAACTGAGCTCCTCAGGAAGATCTAACCGGTACACAACCCGACCCACCCGGGCCAAAACCCTGAAAGGACCAATAAATCTGGGGCCCAATTTGCCCCTCTTCCGGAACCTGATGACACCTTTCCAAGGTGAGACTTTCAGAAGAACCATGTCTCCCACCTGGAACTCCAAGTCTGAACGCCTCCTGTCGGCGTAGCTCTTCTGCCGACTCTGCACAGTCTGCAGTCTACTACGGACCTGCTGGATCAATTCCGTCGTCTTGAGCACCACTTTAGTGCTCCCCATGACCCGCTGACCGACCTCGCCCCAACAAATCGGGGTCCTGCACTTCCTGCCATATAACATCTCAAAAGGAGGTCGATCAATGCTCGCATGATAGCTGTTGTTATACGAGAATTCTGCTAAGGGAAGATACGTATCCCAACTGCCCCCAAAATCTAAAACACATGCCCTAAGCATGTCCTCGAGAGTCTGAATCGTCCTCTCGCTCTGCCCGTCAGTCTGAGGATGAAAAGCGGTGCTGAAATGGAGACGAGTACCCATCTCGTCGTTGAATCGCTTCCAGAATCTGGACGTGAAGCGAACATCCCGGTCCGACACCACCGATACCGGCACTCCATGACGTGCCACAATCTCTCGCACATAGATATCGGCTAACTTTTCCGCCGATATACTCTCTTGGATCGGGATAAAATGGGCACTCTTCGTCAACCGATCCACCACTACCCATATCGAATCCACTCCACGTGTGGTCCTGGGAAGTTTGGTGATAAAATCCATGGTGATATCCTCCCATTTCCACACGGGAATGTCCAACGGCTGCATCTTGCCGTGAGGTCTCTGGTGCTCCGCCTTGACCTTCCGGCAGGTCAAGCATCTCTCAACGTACCAAGCGACGTCCCGCTTCATGCAGGGCCACCAATAATCAGGTCGAAGATCTCGATACATCTTCGTCGCCCCTGGGTGGATAGAAAATCGAGACTTATGAGCCTCGTCCATCAATACCTGCCGTACTCCACCCCAGTACGGTACCCACACCCTACCATGAAGCGTCAACAAACCCCGACTATCGTAATCAAACGATGCTACTCGACCCACTATTCTCTCACATTTCTGCCTCTCCTCCTTGAGGCCCTCCACCTGAGCCTCCTTGATCCGCTCCAACAGCGGAGTGATCACTGTCATCCTCATGCACAAATCCCTATACAGGTAATGTCTCCAAATCTTGAGGGCAAACACAACTGCCCCCAGCTCCAAATCGTGGGTAGGATAATTAGCCTCGTGAGGCTTCAACTGTCTCGAGGCATAAGCTACCACATGGCCTCGCTGCATCAATACTGCTCCCATACCTGTGATCGAAGCATCACAATAGACTACGAAATCCTCTACTGTCACACCCCAAAACCAATAATGGCGGAAACGTTCTGGGGCGGAGGACGTCATGTGTAGTATCACAACACAGTAATTGTAAATAAGCAAACAACATCATCCATTTCATTAAATATAAACATTTTAATACAAGTGTGTTCCGTACAGTTTTAGACACCAAAAATATAATGTATCAAAATAGTATGATGAGACTTGAATGCGCTCCATCTTCTCAAAAGCTAGCATCGGTACCTGTCTACTGATGACCTGAGAATACAAGTTATTTTGAAAGAGTTTGTCAGCATTAAGCTGGTGAGTTCATAAGTATTTTAGTGTCGAGGTTCGTTTCTCAAAAACGTTTTGAACCTGTTGCAAGTATGAGTTGTAAATGTATGTAAGTGTTTATAAACGTTTGAATCTCTCAGAAAAACCTATATTTTCTGTTAAAAGTATAAAAGTAGCCCTTTACCAAGGCTTAACAGTTTGTATGCTCGTTTGATGTAAAAGTGTGAAATTTCCCAAGTGTAACTATCATTTGACAAAATATAGTTTGTACATTTAAGTTTAGGTGAGGTTATCACCAAAATGTAATGGGTAATTTATTGTAGTACGGTAGTTTCGTTTTATATGAACTACTGTGGTACTAACTACCTTAAACCGGGTTTATATTAAGGTATCGTGTGATAAGTTGCACCATACTATTGACTTGTACCATCGACAACGTTTAGTCGAAAAATAGGTTATGACGTTTGGCACCCGTAGACCTGCCGGTCCCACTGTAGCTAACAGAAAGGTGTAGGATAGTCAATCCAGTATAGATCTATACGCAAACTCAACGCTCTCCCTCCAAGAGACTCTGGCTACAACCCGGGTCATGACAATTAAGACATGAACCCATACAGTGGATCACAATTGTTAAAGTATTCGTGTGTTTGTAATAAAATATTACTCGTTCTAGTATCGTTGTATATGTTCTCTTAGTAATGAATAATGACTCATGAATGAACTGACTCGTTGATCTAGAAATCGTAGTAGTATGATCCCGTGTTACCCCGATGGTAACATACAAATGAATGTTTTGATAAGCATGAAAATTGGAAGTACTTTTATGTCTATACACGTATATATGACATATAACTAATATTGAAACGACCCTCGGATAGTCACCCTAAATTCCACCAGACCACATCCAAATCGAGGAAAAGGAAATAGGATAGGTGGCTTTCCTAAGCCCTTTAAACATTATTTATACAGCTATACATATATAACCAAGTTTACAATAAAGCATTTGATAAATAAAAGAGTTTGTAAAACATTTTGGAGTAAAACCGTTTGCACAGCGATAAAATCATTGGTTTCTTAGTTATTAATCACATGTGATTAATGCCGTCACATGTGACTGAAACAATAACTATAAGTGTTTAACTTGTATTCCCCCCCATAAAGCATTTAAAAGTATTTAGAATAATTAAAACGGTTGATTAAGGGGTATGAAACTCACTTGGAAATTCGAAGATAGCGAGCTCGAAAACCGGGCAGAGTTTCGTCTCGCGAAACGGATTTTTCTCGGGATTCTCGGGAATCTCGGGAGTAAAATCGACCCTCGGGACTTGAGCAAAAAGACCAGAGCTTCGGGTTTGAACGGGCACGGAAATCGAGGCAAGATCGGGAGAGAAAGAGAGGAAATGAACAACATTTTCGGAAAAGCTCGCATGCTATTTATTGAGTTGCTGAACCGCCTCCGAACGCGGGGCGTACGGGCGTACGCAGCGCGTACCCGTACGTCATCGCTTACGCACTTCGGACGGGACGGGTTCCTGGGTTCGCGGGTCGGATGGGACGGGTCGGTAGCTTCGCATAGGGCGACGTGGTCGATCCGAGACCCTCCATTCGGGTACGCGGGGCGTTCGAGCGTACGCGGCGCGTACCTCGGCCCAAGGCTGACTCCTCCCTCGGATAATACCGAACTTTTAATAAAATTTATATTTAAATTATTTATCAAACTTCAAAAATTCATATCTCTTTCATACGAACTCCGTTTTCGACGTTCTTTATATCCCCGCGAAGGTGAGACTACGATCTACAACTTTCGTTTAGATTCCGTCGGCAAATTCCGAAATTATTTTTATTATTGTTTTTATTATTTAATACCAATCCATCGTTTTTAAGGAATTTCTTTAAAAATTCATAACTTTGCTATCTGAAGTCGGATTTGGGCGATCTTTTTACGCACGATCATGGTTCCAAGACATTAAATCATAGAGAGAAATTAAGTAGAACTTATTTATACATTTTATTACTCATAAGTGGTTACAATACTTGACCTATTAGGTCATTTCAAAGAGTTGAAATATCGGGTTGTCACATCATCCCCCCGATAGAGGGAATTTCGTCCTGAAATTCAAAGTAAGGGAACACTCGTGGACTAGGGAAACAGATGTGGGTACTTGCGTTGCATCTGATCTTCGTGTTCCCATGTGAATTCAGGTCCCCGCTTAGCGTCCCAGCGAACCTTCACGATGGGTATGCGACTTTGTTTTGTTCTCTTGACCTCACGGTCCATGATTTCCACTGGTTCCTCCACAAAATTGAGGCTCTCGTTGATCTCGATTTCGTCGAGTGGAATTACGAGAGTCTCGTCGGATATACACTTTTTCAAGTTAGATACGTGGAATGTAGAATGTACGTTACGAAGTACGCCTGGTAGGTCGAGTTTGTAAGCTACAGGGCCGACTCTTGCAAGAATCTCGAAAGGCCCTATGTACCTCGGATTTAGCTTCCCACGCTTGCCGAAGCGTATCAAGCCCTTCCAGGGTGAGACCTTGAGAAGGACTCGGTCTCCCACCTGAAATTCCAAAGGTTTCCTTCGTTTATCTGCGTAGCTCTTCTGTCGGTCTCCAGAGGCTTTCAATCGTTCACGGATTTGAACGATTTTCTCTGTTGTTTCCCGGATGATTTCCGGACCGGTAAGAGTAACGTCAGAAACTTGCCCCTTCGCTAGTTGGGTATCACCCACCTCAGCCCAGCACAGAGGGGATCTGCACTTTCGGCCGTAGAGGGCTTCAAACGGAGCAGCCTTGATGCTCGTGTGATAACTGTTATTATAGGAAAACTCAACAAGGGGTAAATGAGTATCCCATGCTTTCCCAAAGTCAATCACGCAGGCTCGTAACATATCTTCCAGAGTTTGGATGGTTCTCTCACTCTGTCCGTCGGTCTGAGGATGGTAGGCTGTACTCATGTCTAGCCTTGTTCCCAGGGAATGTTGTAGTGATTGCCAAAATCTTGAGGTAAACCTACTATCTCTATCGGAGATAATAGATATAGGCACACCATGTAGCCGTACGATTTCCCTAATGTATGTCCTGGTCAGCTTCTCCATCTTATCGGTTTCTTTGATAGGTAGGAAGTGTGCAGACTTGGTCAATCTATCGACGATGACCCATATGGTGTCAAGTCCACCCGTTGTCTTGGGCAACTTGGTTATGAAATCCATAGTGATCCGCTCCCACTTCCATTCCGGGATCTCGGGTTGTTGTAATAAACCAGAGGGTTTCTGATACTCGACCTTAACCTTTGCGCAAGTAAGGCATTTACTCACGAAGGTAGCAATCTCTGCTTTCATATTAGGCCACCAGTATAGCTTTTTAAGATCCAGATACATCTTATCTGAACCTGGGTGGACGGAATACCGAGTGTTGTGCGCCTCGGTCATGACCAAGTCTCGGAAACCACCGTGTTTTGGTGTCCAGATCCGATCCATGAAATATAAGGTTCCGTCACTCTTGGCTTCTAGATTCTTGTCCATTCCTCTGAGAGATTCACTCGTCACATTTTCAGGTTCCAGGGCTTCAAGTTGAGCCGTCTGAATTTGTTTAGACAAGTGTGAATGGATGGTTATCGATAATGACTTGATTTTGCGACCAGAATATTCCTTCCGACTTAGGGCGTCTGCTACTACGTTGGCTTTACCCGGATGATAACGAATATCGCATTCGTAATCACTGAGTAGCTCGACCCACCTTCGTTGTCTCATATTGAGCTCCTTTTGATCGAAAATGTGTTGTAAACTCTTATGGTCGGTAAAGATAGTGCTCTTCGTTCCATATAATTAATGTCTCCAAATCTTCAGAGCAAACACCACTGCTCCTAGTTCAAGGTCATGGGTCGTGTAGTTAACCTCATGTGTCTTCAACTGTCTCGAGGCATAGGCGATGACCTTACCTCGCTGCATCAGGACACATCCGAGCCCTTGATTCGATGCATCGCAATAGACTACGAAGTCTTCTATTCCTTCGGGCAGGGATAGTATTGGTGCGGTGCACAAGGCTCGTTTGAGTGTTTGGAATGCTTCTTCTTGTTTCTCTTCCCAGTCAAAGGTCATGCCTTTCTGGGTCAGGGTTGTAAGAGGTTTCGCTATTCGGGAGAAGTTTTGAATGAATCTGCGGTAGTAGCCAGCAAGACCTAGAAATTGACGAATTTCTGTCGGTGTCTTAGGTGCTGACCAGTTCTCAATAGCTCTAATTTTGGATGGGTCTACGTGGATTCCTTTTTCGCTCACCACGTGTCCTAAGAATTCGACCCTCCGAATCCAAAATTCACATTTCGAGAACTTCGCATAAAGCTTCTCTTTTCGTAACGTCTCTAGAACTTGTCGCAGGTGATCACCATGCTCTTTCTTACTTCTGGAGTATATCAGGATGTCGTCAATGAAAATGATGACGAGCTGATCCAAATAAGGTCGGCATACTCTATTCATCAGATCCATGAAGACTGCTGGCGCGTTGGTCAATCCGAAGGGCATCACCACGAACTCGTAGTGTCCGTAACGGGTTCGGAAGGCTGTCTTTGGAATATCCTCCTCTAGTACTCGTAACTGGTGATATCCGGACCTCAGATCAATCTTGGAAAAATAGTTCGCCCCTTGCAGTTGGTCGAATAGGTCGTCTATGCGAGGCAGCGGGTAACGATTCTTGATCGTCAGTTTGTTGAGTTCTCTGTAGTCAATACACATGCGGAATGATCCGTCTTTCTTCTTAACGAACAAGACCGGTGCTCCCCAAGGTGAGAAACTTGGTCTTATAAAGCCTTTGCTGAGCAGTTCGTTAAGTTGACCAGAGAGTTCCTGCATCTCAGCTGGTGCTAAACGGTAGGGCGATTTGGCTACCGGAGTAGCTCCTGGGACCAAGTCGATTCTGAATTCGACCTGTCGTTGCGGAGGTAACCCGGGTAGTTCTTCTGGAAAAATATCGGGAAAGTCGCTCACTACCGGGATGTTCTTTAGTTCTTTCGTTTCAAGGCTTGTATCGACGACGTGAGCAAGGAATGCGTGGTATTCTTTGCGCAGATATTTCTGTGCTTGAATACTTGATATAATGCGAAGACTCGTACCAGGTTTGTCACCGTAGACTATAAGAGTTTCATTTGATGGGAGGTTTAGACGGACTGCTTTCTCATAGCACATGATGTCGGCGCGATGAAGGCTTAACCAATCCATGCCAATGATAACGTCGAAACTTTTTATTGAGACTGGCATGAGGTCGATTGGGAATAAATGGTTATCTAACGTTAGGGTACATCCTAGGTATATGCTACTCGTACTTTCGGTTTTTCCATTAGCCATTTCCACCGTGAATAGTTCTTTGAGTGCGTGTGGTGGTTGAGCAAGCATGCGAGTGAATTTATGGTTTACGAAGCTTCGCTCCGCTCCACTATCGAATAGAATGCATGCATAGGAGTCATCGAGGAGGAACGTACCAGTCACTACTGTCGGGTCAGCTACTGCCTCTCCGTGGCCTATCGTTAGTACCCTCCCTGTTCCGCCAGCATTTTTCGTCTTGGGGCAGTCCCTTTTATAGTGGCCTGTTTCGCCACATCCATAGCATGTCGGGCTCACGCCAGAGCCGGGGAATTGGGCGATCGGTCTCGCTTGATATTTTCAGAAACAGACTGTGTGTCCTCTCCTGTGGCAGTTAGAGCACTGCATTTCCTGGCAGGGGCCATTGTGGTGGTAGTTGCATTTGTTGCACTTGGGTGATCTTCCAGCATAACCACTCACCGGGGTAGCTGTAGCAGTAGGGGTTATTGCGGCATGTATCGCCACAATTTGCTGCTTCCTGGCTGCCTGTTGTTTCTTCTTTTCATCCCAGTATTTCCGTTTCGTATCAGCGGGTTTGGAGAGTTCCGGGATGGCTAGGGTGGTTGTGATTTCAGGGGTTTTGACTCCATGGTCAATGAGTCATTGTGCCAACCGTTTGGCACTGTCGAAGGTAGCGGGGTTTGATGCTAGGACATTCCCCTGATACGGAGGTACAAGCCCCCATATGTACCTTTCGATCTTTTTCCCTTCAGTGGGAACCATGTTGGGGCAGAGGGCCACCAGTTCGCTGAATCTGGCGGTGTAAGCAACAATATTGTTGCCCTTCATGGTCAGGCTCCACAGTTCCTGCTCTAGTTTCTGGATCTCGCCCCTCGGGCAATATTCCTCAATCATGAGGTCTTTCATCGTTTCCCAGCCTATGTCGTTGGCTACGACAAGAGTTAGAGATTTAACGTGGCCGTTCCACCACGTTAGGGCTTTTCCTTCAAAAGTGCATGCGGCGTATTTCACTTTGCTCGCAGCAGGGCATGAACATATTTCGAAGACCGCTTCAGTCTTCTCGAACCATTGTGAGAGAGCAATGACTCCGCCGGTCCCATGAAAGGACTTCGGCTTGCAGTTGGTGAAATCCTTGTAAGAGCACTCTCTCGAGCGCACAGGAGTTTCAACTGGAATTGATTCCACAGGGGTTCCACCTTTGCTGGCATCAGTTTCCATGACTTGGTCGATGGTTTCTCTACCTTGTTCGACATTTCGAGCTATCCTGCGGATAATGACAGGCAGGGCTCGGTCAGCAGAGCCACCGTTGCTGACGTTGTGAAAGCTTCGGTCCCCAAAGTACGGCAAGGGTTGACCCTGTTCTTCACTCCAACGATTCAAGTGGTTTGCCCATAGGGGAGTAGGATCTGGAAAAGTTGGTCGAGGGTTGTTGTTTGAAGGTCGACCTACGAGTGGTAGGTTGTTGACTTCAGGCTCAGAGTCTGATCTATCTGAGAAGCCTTCAGCTTGATGATCATCCAACGGAATTTGGTGTTCATCGTCAGACTCTGCTTCGAGCCTTCCCATGTTGCCTTCATTTGGAAAGTACGGGTTGTCGTGACGAAATCCAGCCATTTAGATCTACGTGAGAAGAGAGGTATAAAGATATAGTATGTATGTAGTTAATAGCACAAAATACGCCTATAGTATTTTAAGTTTAAGTTCCACTGCTCGTTTGTGGCTTTGTTGGTAAGTATTTAGACTTGTTAACACATCACAACTATTCTAGGGCATATGCTAATCACTCCTCGGACCAGCATAGTTGATCAGGCTATGCCATTCCCAGGACTGACCATACCTCCCCTAGCTCACCTGTGATATTTTAACAATCGTAATACTTTTGTTTTTGTCGTTTGTGACACCGGTTTTAGCATGAATGCAGACTAGTATACTTAATTTACTATTTTAAAGTATAAATTCTTGGTCAGAGTGTTTTAATCCCAAATGGGTTTATAGTTTAGTATATCTTTTATGGGTTGATATACTTGCTTCACTATAAACTATGCTCTGATACCAATCTGTCACACCCCAAAACCAATAATGGCGGAAACGTTCTGGGGCGGAGGACGTCATGTGTAGTATCACAACACAGTAATTGTAAATAAGCAAACAACATCATCCATTTCATTAAATATAAACATTTTAATACAAGTGTGTTCCGTACAGTTTTAGACACCAAAAATATAATGTATCAAAATAGTATGATGAGACTTGAATGCGCTCCATCTTCTCAAAAGCTAGCATCGGTACCTGTCTACTGATGACCTGAGAATACAAGTTATTTTGAAAGAGTTTGTCAGCATTAAGCTGGTGAGTTCATAAGTATTTTAGTGTCGAGGTTCGTTTCTCAAAAACGTTTTGAACCTGTTGCAAGTATGAGTTGTAAATGTATGTAAGTGTTTATAAACGTTTGAATCTCTCAGAAAAACCTATATTTTCTGTTAAAAGTATAAAAGTAGCCCTTTACCAAGGCTTAACAGTTTGTATGCTCGTTTGATGTAAAAGTGTGAAATTTCCCAAGTGTAACTATCATTTGACAAAATATAGTTTGTACATTTAAGTTTAGGTGAGGTTATCACCAAAATGTAATGGGTAATTTATTGTAGTACGGTAGTTTCGTTTTATATGAACTACTGTGGTACTAACTACCTTAAACCGGGTTTATATTAAGGTATCGTGTGATAAGTTGCACCATACTATTGACTTGTACCATCGACAACGTTTAGTCGAAAAATAGGTTATGACGTTTGGCACCCGTAGACCTGCCGGTCCCACTGTAGCTAACAGAAAGGTGTAGGATAGTCAATCCAGTATAGATCTATACGCAAACTCAACGCTCTCCCTCCAAGAGACTCTGGCTACAACCCGGGTCATGACAATTAAGACATGAACCCATACAGTGGATCACAATTGTTAAAGTATTCGTGTGTTTGTAATAAAATATTACTCGTTCTAGTATCGTTGTATATGTTCTCTTAGTAATGAATAATGACTCATGAATGAACTGACTCGTTGATCTAGAAATCGTAGTAGTATGATCCCGTGTTACCCCGATGGTAACATACAAATGAATGTTTTGATAAGCATGAAAATTGGAAGTACTTTTATGTCTATACACGTATATATGACATATAACTAATATTGAAACGACCCTCGGATAGTCACCCTAAATTCCACCAGACCACATCCAAATCGAGGAAAAGGAAATAGGATAGGTGGCTTTCCTAAGCCCTTTAAACATTATTTATACAGCTATACATATATAACCAAGTTTACAATAAAGCATTTGATAAATAAAAGAGTTTGTAAAACATTTTGGAGTAAAACCGTTTGCACAGCGATAAAATCATTGGTTTCTTAGTTATTAATCACATGTGATTAATGCCGTCACATGTGACTGAAACAATAACTATAAGTGTTTAACTTGTATTCCCCCCCCATAAAGCATTTAAAAGTATTTAGAATAATTAAAACGGTTGATTAAGGGGTATGAAACTCACTTGGAAATTCGAAGATAGAGAGCTCGAAAACCGGGCAGAGTTTCGTCTCGCGAAACGGATTTTTCTCGGGATTCTCGGGAATCTCGGGAGTAAAATCGACCCTCGGGACTTGAGCAAAAAGACCAGAGCTTCGGGTTTGAACGGGCACGGAAATCGAGGCAAGATCGGGAGAGAAAGAGAGGAAATGAACAACATTTTCGGAAAAGCTCGCATGCTATTTATTGAGTTGCTGAACCGCCTCCGAACGCGGGGCGTACGGGCGTACGCAGCGCGTACCCGTACGTCATCGCTTACGCACTTCGGACGGGACGGGTTCCTGGGTTCGCGGGTCGGATGGGACGGGTCGGTAGCTTCGCATAGGGCGACGTGGTCGATCCGAGACCCTCCATTCGGGTACGCGGGGCGTTCGAGCGTACGCGGCGCGTACCTCGGCCCAAGGCTGACTCCTCCCTCGGATAATACCGAACTTTTAATAAAATTTATATTTAAATTATTTATCAAACTTCAAAAATTCATATCTCTTTCATACGAACTCCGTTTTCGACGTTCTTTATATCCCCGCGAAGGTGAGACTACGATCTACAACTTTCGTTTAGATTCCGTCGGCAAATTCCGAAATTATTTTTATTATTGTTTTTATTATTTAATACCAATCCATCGTTTTTAAGGAATTTCTTTAAAAATTCATAACTTTGCTATCTGAAGTCGGATTTGGGCGATCTTTTTACGCACGATCATGGTTCCAAGACATTAAATCATAGAGAGAAATTAAGTAGAACTTATTTATACATTTTATTACTCATAAGTGGTTACAATACTTGACCTATTAGGTCATTTCAAAGAGTTGAAATATCGGGTTGTCACATCTACTCCCTCTGGCAAGGTAAGAATCGGGGCCTCGCACAATCTCTGCCTGAGAGTCTCGAACACCGCCTGCTGCTCAGGCCCCCAACGAAAAACCACCGACTTCTTGGTTAGTCGGGTGAGTGGCACTGCTATCTTGGAGAAGTCCTGAATAAATCTCCGATAATACCCTGCCAACCCTAGGAAGCTCCGAATCTCAGATGGAGACCTCGGGACCTCCCACTGCATCACGGCCTCAATCTTGGTCGGATCTACCAAAATACCCTTATGGTTGACGAGATGGCCAAGAAACTGCACCTCGCGCAACCAGAACTCACACTTGGAGAACTTTGCGAAAAGTCTCTCCCTCCTCAAAGTTTCCAACACCTCCCGTAGGTGCTCCTCGTGCTGCCCCAGAGTCTTGGAATATACCAAGATGTCATCTATGAATACTATCACCGACCGATCCAACATCGGTCTACACACGCGGTTCATGAGATCCATGAACGCGGCTGTGGCATTGGTGAGCCCAAATGGCATCACCACGAACTCATAGTGACCATACCGGGTCCTGAACGCAGTCTTCTGTACATCCTCATCTCTAACCCTCATCTGATGATATCCAGAGCGTAGATCGATCTTGGAGAACCAAGACGCTCCCTGAAGCTGATCAAACAAATCATCTATCCTCGGAAGTGGGTAACGGTTCTTCACCGTTACTTTGTTCAACTCCCGATAGTCAATGCACATCTGATGCGACCCATCCTTCTTCCTCACAAATAAGATCGGCGCTCCCCAAGGCGAACTTCTCGGCCGAATGAAACCCTTGTCTAACAGCTCCTGAAGCTGTGTAGACAACTCCTGCATCTCAGGGGGAGCTAGCCGATATGGTGCTTTGGCTATCGGAGCCGCACCAGGAACTAGATCGATCCTGAACTCAACCTGTCTCTCTGGAGGTATCCCCGGCAAATCCTCGGGAAACACATCCGGGTACTCTCGAACAATAGGAACATCATCAATCGTCGTCTTGCCCTTCTCCCGGGCATCCAAGACGTATGCGATAAAACCGGCGCAACCCTGCTGAACATAGCGCCTCGCCCTTGCGGCGGAACAAAAGATCGGACCACGCTGTGGCCTCTCGCCCTGAATCACTAACTCTCCCCCACTGGGAGTGCGAACCCTCACTAGCTGAAGCTCACAATCAATCACCGCCCCATTGGGGCTTAGCCAATCCATGCCCACGATAACTTTATTCCCTCGCAGGGGAATGGGAACCAGGTCCACTGAAAACTGCTCATCGAATATCTGAAGAGAACACCCTCTGTGCACTCTTCCGACCCTCATGGTCCTATCATCTGCTATCTCAACCTCTAACGGACAATCCAGCTCCCCTGGATCTCTGCTAAATTTCTTGCTAAGCGCAAGCGATACAAATGATCGAGTAGCTCCCGAATCGAACAATACCAAAGCAGAAATGTCGTTCACCAAGAACGACCCGAAATAAAGCATATCATCAAGAAATATACAAACGATAACAATAATAATAAAAAGGTGAAGGAAAGATACCTACCCGTCACCACATCAGGAGTCGCTCGCGCCTCCTCTGCTGTCATCTGAAACGCCCTGCTCTTCGCCACTGGCGCATCAGCTCGGCCCTGCCGGCCATCCGTGATCCTCAAGGTGGCAGGGGCGGGTGCAAGCACCTTCCCTGCTGCAGCTAAACTGGGACACTGGGACCTTTTGTGTCCCCTCTGATTGCACTGAAAGCAAATCAGATCCGATGATGTAACCGTAGTGGCAGGGGCCGTGCAATCCCTACTCATATGCCCGGTCCGACCGCACTTGTAGCAGCCGGAACTCCCTGCCTTGCACGCCCCCTCGTGCAACCTCCCACACTTGCCACACCGACCGTGGCTCTGCTGACCCCTGGACCTGTGATCTGAAACCTTGGGCTTTTTGCCCACACTGCCTGTACCCGAAACCGCCTTCGGTTTCCTCTTCCTCTCCATCTCGAGATCAATCTTCCTCTCTCTGGCTCTAGCAATCATGTCGTCCAGCGTTTTGCAACTGGACCGGCTCACAAACATGCGGATATCACTCCGCAACATCTCATGATAACGGGCCTTCTTCATCTCCTCATCGGCTGCATACTGAGGAACAAGAAGAGCCCTCTCCCTGAACTTGGCGGTGATCTCCGCCACTGACTCGGTAGTCTGAGTAAGATCCTGGAACTCCCTGGCTAACTGTTGCACCTCAATGACCGGTGCAAACTCCGCTCTAAACCTGGTAGAGAAATCAGCCCAGGTCATGGCATCCAATGCCGCATCATCCCCGATGGCATGTCCTACCTGCTCCCACCAGTCTCGTGCCCTGTCCTTCAGGAGACAGGACGCCAATCTGACCTTGTCCCCCTCGGGACATCTGCTAGTGCGGAATGCGTTGGCCACATCCGCCAACCACCTGGTACTCGCTATGGGGTCCCGTGCCCCGTGATAGTCAGGAGCCCCGCATGCCCTGAACTCCCTGAAAGTGAGTGTGCGCGACCCCATCACGGCCGCCATCTCAGTACGGAAAGTACTCAGTCTCTCATCCATCATCTCCAAAATGCCCTCCTTGATCGAACCGAAGATCACAGGAGTCTGCTCAAGTATGATGCAAGTAACCTCAGAAGAAAGGAACTCTCTAGTCTGCTCATCCATCTGTCCGACCTCCGGGCCTGATCCCGATCCTGATCCCCCTCCGGCATCTGAGCTGCCGCCTGCTGGTCTCGGGCGCAAAACTACCATTCTGAAACATATCATAACAACATCAGAACATTGAAATATCTCAAGGGATCATGACACTGCTACTAGCTTCCTGGTCTTGTCTTGGCCTTCCTTGATTCGAGTACGGATCCTCTGCTTTCAGTAGTACGGGCCCATACTACCTTCCACATCTATCCGTACTTTCCTCAAGAACTGCCTTGACTCCACCAAGTCACTTCTACTACTGCTATTCTCTGCTACTCTCATCCTAGGCTTGCCCTAGGAAAATCTCAGGCTCAACACAACTGGTCCTCAGCTGCTGAAGGTTTCCTCATAACGCCAATTAGCCATTACCTAAACACCATCACATGTGATGAGGATAAGATAATCCTTCGAGTAAAAGACCCGTCCCTATAACGGTTGGACTCAAACAAGAGCTGCGCAATAGGGCCAGTTCCAGTACTCTGAGATTATTCAATCCTAGTCACATGTGGTGTGACGTGTTCACCTAATGGCTAACTCCCATCACTCGGAACCCCACTAAGCACAAAGCAAGCAGCATTCGGACACGGAAAACAGACTCAAGCAAACTATTCTCATAACAAGAAACTGCACTAGCATAAGATGCTAAGCTCCTGCTATCAGGCATAACCTAATCAGGCTATCCTACTGCTGTCTACTCAGTACTAGCATGCAATACTCATAAAGCTGTAACACATAAGCAGGCACATAATGCATTCTCCTAAATCCTTAGTCCTATACTAGCATGCTGTTCTACTAAAACTGAAATTCAACAAATAACTTGTATGGGTAATTTGGGAGTACTTACTTGAGCTCGGCTGACCGCATGCACACACCTCTATCTTGTTTAAAAAAAATTCTTCCCTTCTAAGTACTTTCAAAATTCTTTTTACAAAACGTTTTTTTTTTTTTTTTTTTTTTTTTTTTTTTTTTTTAATAAAATCTTTCATTTCCCTTAGTTTGAGTTCAGATACACCCGGAAGTGTGTCCGAATCCCTCAAACCAGCGCTCTGATACCAACTTGAAACGACCAAAAATACGACCCAAAAATTTTTGTTTTTAATATAATCAAAACTATAATCAGAGTACCATATAAATAAACCATGCGTGATATGTCCCAAAATATAATAAAGTACTGTGCGGAAACTGTATCATACTACATCAAATCAACAACTAAATCAATCCCAGACTGAAGCTGAGGCGGTGGTGTGTGCGATGCCGTCACCCCGAGCTCTTCCCTTTGCTTGCGGAAGTACCTGAAACCAAAACTGAAACTGTAAGCACGAAGCTTAGTGAGCTCCCCCAAATTACCACATACCATACAAAACATATAAACACATATTGGGCCTTGCCCACTGCATCGGGCCGAGGCCCGGAAACTGCATCGGACCGAATTCCGGAACTGACTGGGACCTTGTCCCCTGCATCGGACCAAAGTCCGGAACTAGCTGCATCGGACCAGAGTCCGGAACTAACTGCATCGGACCGGAGTCCGGAACTGACTGGGATCGTGTCCCCTGTATCGGACCAAAGTCCGGAACTAGCTGCATCGGACCAGAGTCCGGAACTAACTGCATCGGACCGGAGTCCGGAACTGACTGGGATCGTGTCCCCTGCATCGGACCGAAGTCCGGAACTGACTGAGCATAGCATAGCATATCATAACAAATACACTGCATACTGCATCGGGTCGTAACCCGGAACATAAAACGCATAACACATAGCGCATGAATTATGTCTGAACCACGAAGGCATCAAACATACTAACTACTACGTCGGACCGAAGTCCGGAAACTACTACTAACTGGACGGGCCGGCATTGTGGCCTTAGACCCGTCCCTACTGGAAGGAAACTCACCTCGTAAGCTAGAGGATGAGTGTGTGGCTCGGAAAGCTAACGGCTGTTGCTCCTGAATCTCCTCGGCGACAAATCCATAAACACACTCAATCAATCACTAACACTACACTCGGGGTAAAATGACTCTTTTACCCTTGGTCAAAGTCAACTTACTCAGGGCTGACTCGCCGAGTCGGGATACCCAACTCGCCGAGTCCTAGACTCTCCTCTCAACTCTTACACGCTGATACTCGTCGAGTGTGGCATCGACTCGACGAGTGCCCTATGGATCCAAGAACTCAGATGATCTTCATCCGACTCGCTGAGTCGGATGAACAGACTCGACGAGTTGTTCTTGATCCCCAAGAAGATTGCCTTGGACTCGCCGAGTTGTATGAACAAACTCGCCGAGTCCCTCCATCACTGAGTCTACTCTCAACTCGCTGAGTCCACTCCCTAACTCACCTCGTCCACTCGACACTGATGAAACTGGAGAACTCGGGACTCGCGACCCGACTCGTCGAGTCGTTCTTCCGACTCGCGGAGTCGCCGCCATGCAACAGATTTTTACTCGATTTCTCTTGAATCCAACACATGCAAATGATAGATCTGGGTCCAATAAGCTGTGTTACCACGTAAAGTTTCCAACTTTACGTGCACAACCTCATGAATAAGGGAAATAAGGCTAAAAGATGCACAACAAGAGTAGATCCATGGCTAATATGCAATGTAACATCAAAAAGACAGTAGATCTGGGCTCTACAACACCCCAACACTCAGATCCAAAGGTATTTCGACTTATTAAGACATTCATGCAAACATAAAGCTTGGAACAAACATCAAATAGCTCTTAAAAGAGCTCTAATGGAAGTTTAAGCATATAACCAGAAGGGAACTCCGAAAATACCTCAATAAACTCAGATTTGACCTTGGATCTTTGCACTACAACTCGTTTCCTTGCTTCCTTCTTCTTCTCCTTCTTCACACCTTCACAAAAATGGCACTAAATCACTTATAAGCTCTCAAATGGGAGGATTAGGGTTTCTCACAGAGCTCTCAGGGTGAAAGTGGCGAGAATGAGGCTATAATGGGGTTTAAATAGTGGGCAAACCCGGGGATTTAGGGTTTCACCCAGACGGACGGACTCGCCGAGTCCGGGATATGGACTCGCCGAGTCCCCGGCTCCCGCGTGCACAAATACGCGACCCAACTCGGCGAGTCAGGCTAGAACTCGTCGAGTCCCTCTTGAAAACTTAGACAATTGACAATTTATTAACATACCGAGAACGGGTCGTTACAAGCCACTTTTAGAGTTAGCATCTCAGCATCCAGCACTACAAGGTGAGTTTTCCTTCCAATAAGAACGGGTCTACGGTTACAATGTCGGCCCGCCTAGTTAGCAGTAGTTCTGGACTTTGGTCTGATGTAGTAGTTCAGTGTGCTTGATGTCTTTGTGATTCAAGCATGTCTTTGTGTTATGTGTTCCGGACTTCGGTCTTATGCAGTATGCAGTATATGTGTTTACGTTAGTTGATATGTTTATGCTATGCTTTGTTATGCTCAGTCAGTTTTTGCACTTCGGTTCGATACAAGGGACAAGGTCCCAGTCAGTTCCGGATTTCGATCCGATGCAGTTAGTTCCGGACTTCGGTCCGATGCAGGGGACAAGGTCCCATTCTGTTTCGTACTTCGGTCCGATGCAGTTTCCAGACTTCAATCTGATGCAGAGGGCAAGGCCCTAGTTAGTTCCAGACTTCAGTCCGATGCAGTTTCCGTACTTCGGTCCGATGCAGTGGGCAAGGCCCAATATGTGTTTATATGTTATTGTATGGTATGTGGTAGTCAGGGGGAGCTCACTAAGCTATGTGCTTACAGTTTCAGTTTTGGTTTCAGGTACTTCTGCAAGCAAAGGGAAGAGCTCGGGATGATGGCATTGCACACACCAAAACTTCAGCTTTTGTCCTAGGAGTTTATTTTAGATACTATGTTATGTTTTTACAGTTCTTTTGTTATGACGCATCTATTATAACTTTTTGGGATTTATGACGTACGATTTTATGATATATTATAAATCGTTTATAACCTTAATATTATTCAAACAAAAAATTTTGGGTCGTATTTTGGGTCGTTTCATTAAGGATCCAAAGCAATTGAAAAACATGTTGTGCAACTAGGGAGTGGTTAATGGGTACCAATACGTTTTGAAAAGAATGACATACATAGACTTCTTGTGAGGTTTTGTAAAATTTCATGCACAGTTAGATTATAGGCCTCTTGGATGAGTGATGAAGATACCATCAAGATCAAGGCTTTGAAGGTTGAACATAATTGTGCGGTGAACTTTAAGTTGGGTTCACTAGTGACGTATGCATGGATTGGGAGTCACTATACCAAAAAAAAATTTACATAGGCAGAAAATGAATGTCGAGAAACTTAGATTAGCAGTGATCAAGTAGTTTGGTGTAAATTTCAGTATATGGCAATGTAGAAGAGTAAAGAAATAATAAATGGAACTTATTAAAGATAATATTGTGGATCATTATGCAAAGTAGTGGTCATATAACCAAGAGATACTGAGAACAAATCTAGATTCTATTGTAAAACTTGAGGTGCATCACATGCCTGATGGGGAGAACATTTCAACAAGTTTTATGTCTGTTTTGAAGGTGTGAAACAAGGTTGGATTGAAGGTTGTAGAAACATAATTGGATTTGATGTTTTTTTTGAAGGGGACTTGTAAGGGAGAGTTGTTTTGCATTGTTGTTAGGGATGCAAATGACAAAATCTTTCCTAATGCATGGAAAATGGTGTGTATGGAGAATATGCATATTTAAAAGTGGTTTTAAGATCTTCTAATTGATGATCTTCATTTAAATTCAAGAAATGGTTAGTCTTTGATATATGATCAAGACAAGGTTAGTGCATTTATTATTGGATCTTTTATTGATCATATTTCTTAATATAACATTTTATATATCTTTTGTGTGTATGGCTTGATTGAAGTTGTAAAGGAGATGATGCTTTCATAGAGCACATGTAGTGTGCTAGACACATTTGGCAGAATTTGCTAAAGAGATACAGTAGTGTCCACTATCAAACACTCTTCTGGAGAGCATAAAAAGCTTCAACTGAAAATGAATTTTGATTTGCAATGATAGAATTGGCAATTTTAAACACAAATGCACATAAGTACGTTATGGACAATGATAATAGCATTCTTCCAACTAGGTAGATGTTGTGACTAAATTGAGAATGACATGTCTTAGAGTTTTAATGCTCTAATTGTAGATTCCAGAAGGAATCTGATTATAACAATGTTGGAAGATTTGAGATTGTACACGATAGAGAGATTATACAATATAAAATGAAGAGAACAAAAGTGGGGGAATCAGATTTATCCAGAAGCAAGGGATATAGTAAATGAGGTTATAGAACAAATGATACATTTTAAGGTGCTACCTAGTTGATTAAATCAATTGGAGGTGAGGAGAATATGTGAGGCATATGAAGTGGACCTAGATAGAAAGACATATTCTTGTAGGTTGTGGAAATTGAATGGGTTTGAATGTGTGAATTCTATAACATGTATTTCATATCTAAATAGAGATGTGGAAGCATATGTGGATGTGATGTTTAGAAACACCACATATATTAAATGTTACAAATATAGAATTAGAGCTATGATTGGGGGTGAGATATAGCAACAAATAGAACACATTCCACATTTCCCTCTTATTAATAGAAGAATGTATGACAAACCAACCACTAAAAGAAAGAGGGATGTTATTGAAAAACTTGCTAGACACAAGGTATCTAATGCTAGAAAGAAAGTCAAGTGTAGCATACGCAAGGAGACAAGTCACAACAAATCCACCTTCCCTATAGGTAGACAATAAAATATTAATATAAGTAAGAAAGCTAGATGGTATTAAGAAAGCAAGAGTGAATGTACTTGGAAGTGAAGAAAATATTTAGCTTAATTTAATTATTCTTGAAGTTTAATTTAAAGTAATATTATTGTAACATGATTTTTAAGTACTTGGAAGTGAAGAAGTTAGTGTGCAACAACATGACGAGGAAACACAACAATATCATAAACATCATCACTCATAATCGCCAAAACACTATCATCAAAAACATCACTTGCAATCAAATTACATTTTTACAGTTTTGTTAGGGTTATGTAAACTTAGGAAACCACAATACCATATTTTTGTTGACATAAAATGTGACAGGTCAGAGCTTACCAAGCTGTTTCGGTAGTTCCAAAATTAACACTTTCAAATTTCATATTTTCAGCCAGTGCGTTCCTTCATCGGATTATGAAAGCCACATGTCTTCTCTTCATTTGGTTCTCAACATTTATAAATCTATAAAGGAGGATTTCTTGAAAACCACCCCTAAGAAGATGACTTTATGATGGGTTTTGAGCACTATAACATCCCTATGGTGCACATACAACCCTAGATGCTTTGGATCTAAGTTTTCTCAAGTTATACATGTAATTTCATTTTTCCAAAGCATGAAGCCTAACTTGCATACAACTTGGTATTTAATACATAAAAACAAGCAAGATGATTGCTTCTTTCTTGTAGCTTGTAGAACTTGTCCTTACAAGAGCTTAGCACCTCAAGTGTGATGCCTCAAATAAGTCACAAACACCAAGAACAATGGAGGACAATGAGAGAGAGAGAGCTTGGAAGCACCAAAAATTGTCTATCTTCTTCTTAGAATACCCTTGTGTCCAATTTTAGGGCTTAGGGGTTACATTTATAGTGTAGAATTCCAAGGGTCACTTGTACACCCTAACTCATTCACTTAGGCTTTTAATCCAATAACTCATTTTGACTAACACTTCATGAACTCTCACATAAGCTTAGTCCATTACTAATCAATCATGGATCATTAGTCCAAACTATATGTATCACTGATTAACATAATTAGTCCCCGTTAATTTAATTAGTCTCTTTTGATCACTAAATTAATTCCAAATTAATTCTTGGTCAATACCAATTAAATAATATGATTTCTCAATTAATATATTATTCTTATAATATATTAATAAATCACAAATAACCTCTTTCTCAAATATCCATCCTATCAAATTGCTCCGGTGAAAGTAACCCAAATGGACCATGCTACTATCGGGTCAAGTACATACTAATTATTGTTATGGGCTTAGACACCTAATCCAATAGTCTCCCACTTGGATAATTCTGATAACTATAACTTCCAATGCAACTTCAAAATCCGATTATTAATCTTAGCTCTTAAAAGCCGCCATCAAACACTGACGCGTCCTTTAGATAAGGGATCATATAATCCTCTGTTCTTCAAGATATCGTATGGAAAAATACATGGAAATAGTCATACATATTGTCCAGTAGTTTGTTTCCTGATTTCTAATTTGTTTGAGATAGAACCTAATTAAACACATCAATTGTGTCCTGACCGGGCCCAACAAATAAGTCTAAACAAAATTATCGAGGTGCCCAAGATATCGCTTTTAATCCTCTTAGGAAAAAAGGAACAGATAAACTTCGAATTATTTTCTTGTACTAATTATTGTTAAATTATACACAACAACATGTTTTATAACACCAGGTTACTGATGCGTTTTTGTACTATCAACATACAACGAACTCCTAATAAAAAACTAATATATCTTGGTTTGAAGACTATACGATATTATCGTCTCACAATCATTCATGATAAATTCCATGAAGTGATTCATGTGAGCGTGTGTTTAATCCAATACTCAAATCTTATTTCAGGAGCACTCATAAACTTTTTAGCAAACTTTTACTGTGTCTAACTTCATGACAGTCTAACTTCATAACCTACATCCAAAGCATGATCGACTGTGGAAAATTTGAATAATCTTAATATTTCTGGAAGTCAAACCATGCAAAATGAAACAATAGTAAACGATTGACACAAGATAGTAACTTTACTCATACATAAAATTCCTTTTATTATCAAATATCAATTACATCTTATCTATTACAAGTTTCTAAATAGCTATCTAATCACTAAAACTAATATCGTCCTTCAGCCTAATACTCCTAGCATGCTGCAAGTGCTTAACCCTACTCAGTTCCTTTGTAAGTGGATCTGATGGGTTCTCTTCTGATGATACCATATTTACTACGATGAGTCCTTCTTCTACTCGATGTCTTATGAAGTGATATTTTTTGTCGATGTGCCTGGATCTGCCATGATCCCTCAGTTCCTTGGTTAAGGAAACTGCACCCTCATTGTTACAGAAAATCTCCATAGGCTCCTTTACATTGGGAACAACTCCAAGGTCTCCGATGAAGTTCTTCAGCCATATTGCCTCATTCGACGCTTCGCTTGCTGCTATGTACTCTGATTCGCATGTTGAATCAGCTACAGTCTCCTGTTTGGAAATTTTCCATGTTACTACTCCTCCATTTTGGGTAAATACTCAGGCCGACTGAGAGCGGAAATTATCTCTGTCGGTCTGAAAGTTGGCATCACCATACCCTGTTACTCTCAATTCATCACTCCCACCGAGGGTTAGGACCCAGTCCTTAGTCCTGTGCGGGTACTTAATAATGTTATTTACTGCAGTCCAGTAAGCTTTACCAGGATTTCCTTGATATTTGTTGACCATGCTCAAAGTAAAGGCCACATCAGGGAGAGTACAAGTCATAGCATACATAATCGAGCCCACTACACAAGCATATGGTACTCGACTCATCTCTACTATCTCAGCATCGGTACTCGGACTCTGAGTCTTACTCAGTTTGGTATTGCTCTGGATAGGCAATTCTCCTTTCTTGAAATTCTCCATGCTGAAACGTTTCAACACCTTGTCCAAGTAGGTACTTTAACTAAGTTCTAATAGTCTTTTACTCTTATTTCTTATCCCTATAATGTAAGCAACTTCCCTGAGGTCCTTAATAGCGAAACACTTCCTAAGCCAAGACATACCCTCTTGCAACGTTGGGACGTTGTTTCTTATGAGTAGTATGTCATCCACGTAGAATACCAGAAAGCTAACTATACTCCCACTAGCCTTAACATACACACAGGACTCATCCTCGCTTCTCGAAAATCGAAACTCTTTGACTTTCACATCAAAACAAAGATTCCATCTGCGAGATGCTTGTATCAATCAATAAATGGATTTCTCAAGCTTGCATACTCTATTAGGGTACTTTGCATTGACGAAACCCTCTGCTGACTCATGTAAACATCTTCAGCCAACTTTCCATTAAAGAAAGAGGTTTTGACATCCATCTACCATATTTCATAATCATGAAACGCAGCTATTTCTAGCATAATCCTTATAAATTTGATCTTCGCTACTGGTGAAAAGGTCTCGTCATAGTCAAATCCAAGAGATTGAGTAAATCCCTTCACAACCAATCGCACCTTATATATGTGTACTTTCCCATACATGTCGGTCTTCTTCTTGAAGATCCACTTGCACCCGATTGTCATAAGACCCAGTACATTGTCAACCAAGTTCCAAACTTGATTATCATACTTGAACTGAATCTCATTGTCCATAGCCTCCTTCCATTTTGCGGAATCGGTACCCACCATGGCTTCCTTGTATTTGTTAGGTTTATCCAAATTTATCAATGTATTATCACTGATAAATGCATCACGTTCAGCAGTTATATGAAAACCATATAACACAGGTGGAACACTAACTTTAGTGGAATGTCTTAGAGGTACGGACTCGTCAACTGGTTCAACAGGAGTTTCCTCCTCAGGTTAAGCGCCGCTGTTTGAGGTTCCTTCATCACTTAACTCTTGAAGCTCTTTAAGGTCAATTTGCCTCCTACTGTTCTCTTGACATATGAGTTTTCTTTCGTGGAAAACCCCTCTCCTTGCAACGAAGACAACATTTTCACTCGGTCTATAAATGAGATATCCAAAGGATTTCTGTGGGTAGCTGGTTAAAATACAACACTCACTACAAGGTTCGAGCTTGTCGTGAGTCCCTCGTCTTATGAAAGCCTCGCAACCCCAAACCTTGATATGTGCCAACGAGGGAACCTTCTCTGTCCACATTTTGTGAGGTGTTTTGGTAACCTTCTTAGTTGGGACCAGATTAAGGATATGGGAGGCAGTCTCTAAGGTATACCCCCAGAATGAGATAGGTAACGAACCTCGATTCATCATTGAATGAACCATGTCCAACAAGGTTTGATTACGCCTCTCAGCCACACCATTAAGCTGCAATGTCCTAGGTGGCATCAATTGTGAAACAATTCCACACTCCTTAAGATAGTTGTCGAACTCGATACTAAGATACTAACCAGCTCAATTGGATCGAAGAATATTTTTCTTCCTACCCAATTGATTTTCCACTTCTTGTTTAACCTCTATGAACTTTTCAAATGTTTCTAACTTACGCTTGATTAAGTAGACATATCCATATCTGCTATAATCATCGGTAAAAGTCACATAGAAGCGGCTAACATCCCTTGTGGCGGATCTGAAGGCCCCCCATACATCGGTGTGTATGAGATCTAACAAACCCTCACTTCTTTCACAAGTACCAGTGAAAAGGTGACTTGGTCATCTTTCCAAGTAAACAAGAATCACATGTATCATCCGACTTTAAGTCAAATGGCTCCAACACTCCATCCTTTTGGAGTTGGGCTATGCGCTTCTTATTGACATGTCCAAGACGAAAATGCCACAAGCATGCCTTGTCTAAACCATTGGACGAACCAATATGCAATACATTATTTCATAAGTTGTCTACAACTATCACAGTTTCATATATACCATTACTAGGCAATGCTTCAAAATAAAATTTACCATTCTAAAAAGCATTAATAGAACCAATTTCATTGTTAAATGAAAATCTAAAACCTTGTTTATACAAACCATGAAAAGAAATAATGTTTCTCGCCATATCTGACGAGTAGAAACAATTATTCAAATCTAGTTTAACCCACTACTAAGCAATAAAGAATAAACTCCAATCTTGGTGACATGCGATACTTTCCTATTCCCCATGATTAGGTTCAACTTCCCGTGCTCCACATCCCTACTTCTTTTTAGACCCTGCAAATAAGAACAAATGTGAAAACCACATCTTGTATCCAGGAACCAAGAATTACCATGTGATGAATTATTAAATAGAATAGTATAAATACCTGCGAATGTGGGATTTATCTTCCCATCCTTGATGTCCTGCAAGTATTTGGGGCAGCTTCGTTTCGAATGCCATTTTTCATGATAGTAGAAGCACTTTACTTCTTTTGGATTGGAAGAGGGAGGATCAGAACCACCTTTGGTCCAACTAGAAGAGAATCCATCATGGGAGTTTCCCTTTTGGCTCTTAGAAGGAGCCTTCCTCTTCTTCCCTTTCCTATGTCCAATTGCCAGGACTGGGGCAGCATCAGTAGGAGTAGGTACAACATACTTGCCTTTTAAACTACTTTCAGCAGTTCTCAGTAGGCCTTGAAGCTCGCTTAGAGTGACTTCCTATTTGTTTATATGATAAGTTATTCTAAACTGATCATAACAAGGAGGAAAAGGGTATACGATAATTTCAATAGCTAACTCTTCATCGAAATTGACATTCAACTTCAGCAAGCGGTCTACAAACCTTTGCATTTTTTGTAAGTGGTTCGTGATGAACTCTCCTTCCTTCTTTTTTGTTGCTATCATGGAGGCAATGTGTAACACCGTGAATTTCAAGGCAAAATTTTTCATTTAAAATAATCATTTTATTAGAACACTTGTTTAAAATCTCATTCATAATTGAATTACAAAACATAGTTCATTTTCACTTGAATAGAAAACCAGGATCCTCCAAAACATAACTCTTTCTCTGGTGTGTACAATCGAGCCGGTGCCGTCCCGTGTTACTGAATGGACCTGAAAACAACATAACACAAAACACTGTAAGCACGAAGCTTAGTGAGTTCCCCAATATACAACTTACGCATATACGCCTTTCCAGGCCCTGACCTTCCGATCCACAACACAACCCGCCTTCCGGCCCTTAACATAATCGCCTTCCGGCCCGTAACCTATTCGCATTCCGGCCCATAACATATTTCCTTCCGGCCCATAAAACATACACAGCACATATAACAATTAACTTACCACATATAGCACATATAACCATACATATTGCCTTCCGGCCCATATAAACATACATAGAACACATAGTAATTACCTTTCCATTTATAGCACTTATAACACATATCATATCCGACCTTCCGGTCACACAGTCAAACCCTTCCGGGTACAGTATAGTGAGAAGACTCACCTCGTGGATACTGAAAGTTAGCAACTCCTGAAATCCCTCGTACTTGATCCGCCGAGCTACAAGCTCCCTATAACATCATATATCTCTTATTAATACTTTTATCTTCCACGTTAATTGACCCTAAGAAATTACACATGGGTCAACTCTGGTCAACGGTCCTCGGTCAACTCGACCGGACTCGGCGAGTACTCTGGCGACTCGGCGAGTCTAGTCGTCCTCCAATCCTCTAAGGTTTCCTTTCTACTCGTCGAGTATCCTCCTTGACCCGACGAGTTACTCCTGGAAGAATCGCGGGGCCACCCCGACTCCACTCGCCGAGTCTGAGGAACAACTCGACGAGTCCCAGTTATTCTTCAAGCTACTCGCCGAGTCTGCTCATCTGACTCGGCGAGTCCATGCCATGCAGCCACTCAAACTGCTCCCTAAGGTCGAAACTGCTCCGACCATTCATAGGTCTGGCCTTCCTAGACTGATCCATTATGTATGGTCCTCATTTCAGTGCTCATGCTACACCCCAAGACTTATAATTCACATGTTGACCTAAGGCATAAGGATTTCAATCCAAAACCTTCACCAATTCCCGAGATGCACAGACATGGGGGTATTCTGGACCTCCAAGGGTCCTAATACAGGGTTACAATCGTTTGGGGAACAAGGGTAACATTCAATCTATCCATAAAAGGGTTCCATAAACCCTAATCCTCTAAATACATCACCATAGCAGAGTATACACGAATTCTTACCTGGATAATGTGTTCTCTGTGTCCCCAATCCTCAGAATGTGACCCCCTTGCTGTTCCTTTAGCCAAGCCCTTCTCTTCTTTGCACAACAACTCCTTCAAAATCACCAATGGCCTTTAATCTTGATCTAGATGCACACAATCGATTTAGAGTTCTTCTCAGAAGGCCAAAACGAACAATGACGGCCTATAAGTCCCCTTTATACGTCCCAAACCTAAACTGCTAGGGTTTTCGCTAAACAGCGCAGACTCGCCGAGTCCCTATCTGACTCGTCGAGTCCAGTCGCGAACCCGCGACCAGGTCTGCGATCCTACTCGGCGAGTTTGGCTCCAACTCACCGAGTCCCCCCTTAAAACACCCCCTAAAATATAATTTTAACAATACTTGAGATTCCGGGCTGTTACACAATGATTTCATACCTTTCCTGTCAAGTACTTTGATGGTATCATTCCATTAAGTCTTGGTGCATCTCGAAAGGATAGTAGTCCTCATAGGACTTTTGGAGTTCAACTGTCATAGTGGCAAGCATGATGCACGTCACCTTTGTCGCATCCTTCTCATGAGCCCTATATTCAACAATTTCATCAGGAGTAGAAGTCGATTCATCAACCTCTTTTAGCTCTTTATCGAGGACATATTTCTTATCCTCGTAACGAGTGACCATCTGAATGTTTCGAATCCAGTCATTGAAATTCGACCCGTCAAAATCACCCTCCCACATAAGTTTATAAGGGAGAAATAACCGGAAAGGTTGGAGCCAACAACATTTGGGATAGACATATAAAAAGAAAAGACAAGTTTTATTAGATAAAAATTCCTTAATATAACACCCAAATGAAATATTAAGGTTAGGATCCAAACACAATATTTCACAATTCGGAAGAGTAATACCATAATCCAATTGCAAAATATTTGAAGGTAGGTAAATGACGATTTACCAATTTTCACCATAAAAAACGAAATTGAGGATTAACTTTTAAATGAATTGAAATTCCTATATTCTTTTGAGATTCATTGAACTTTTCAATGGCATGTTTAAATCTCGATTATGTCCTTCAAGTTTGTGACTAGGATACCAAGGATCACAAACAAGGTGTGAATATCCATCAAATTTGCTTGGTACTCTCGATGTCAATTATCACCTAATCAATGTGCCGGCTAACCATACACACTCCATTAATCTATGATAAACATCAAGATACCCTTTGCCACCCTTGCTAGTCTAATTTAGTGTGCCGGTTAGCCACACACGCTCCACTAACAACTTGGTAAGGTGTAAAATGCAATTTAAACTTTTAAAACTCTATAGTTTAGAATTTAATGTTTCACAAATGAGACGTTTCAAATTCCAAAACTTGAGGGCAAGTTTTGAAAATTCTTCAAAACCTTTTGAGATCCATAACTTAGAATTTAAAGTTCCATAAATGAGACTTCTCAAATTCAAAAACTTGAGGGCAAGTTTTGAAACATTTCAAAAGTCTCTTGGATCAATTTGATAACAATTAAATTAATCATATAATTAACTATATCACAAAATTGACCTAATTTAATTTCACATCATGATGATTCAAATCAAACTCTACAAATAATTAATTTTTTTTTCACAAAATCAAGTAATTATCTTAGAATTTGTCAATCATCATTCATTTGGATGAGGACAATCATTACTTTATTAGAAAAAATCGAATTTTATCAATCAAAACAATTTGCAGTAATGATCCTAATCCAATTCTGGCCAGAAACTCGAAAAAACTGCAAACAGATGATCCTTCTCATTGAGCAAGGCAATGGACTCGTCGATTTGGGTCAACTCAGTATCAACTCGTCGAGTTACCTCATAGGAATCATCGATTCTAGTAATCAGAGGCAAAAAATGTAGTTTTTTTTAGCTTTGCAAATAACACAATTGCATCAATATAGCAGAAAACACCGCAGACTCTGATACCACTGATGGGTTTTGAGCAGTATAACATCCCTATGGTACACATTCAACCTTAGATGCTTTGGATCTAAGTTTTATCAAGTTACACATGCAATTTCATTTTTCCAAAGCATGAAGCCTAACTAGCATACAACTTGGTATTTAATACATAAAAACAAGTAAGATGATTACCTCTTTGTTGTATCTTGTAGAACTTGGCCTTACAAGAGATTAGCACCTCAAATGTGATGTGTAACACCCTTTTCCTGGTAAGCATTTAAAACATTATTTTTCTTCTTATTTTATAAGCTACTCGACTAGTCAGTAGCCCTAAGGGGGTGTTTGGCTTGTCTTTTGAGAGGCAAAAGAACTTTTTGGAAAAGTTACAAAGAGTCAGGTTTTCCTAACTTTTCCAAAAAGTCATTTTTCCTTCTATCTCAAATACAAAAGTCACTTTTAAAATATATTTACCAAACATCTTTTGCCATTTATCTTTTCCAAAAAGGACTTTTGCCCTTTCAAAAGACAAGCCAAACACCCCTTAACTCGTCGAGAAGCAGCGAGTCAGCACGTGAAGTTGGCGTGACAACTCACCGAGTCGATATTCCTGACTCGGCGAGTCCTCCAGTCTACATGAAGCCCTAATTTTCAGGGTGTGTACCCTATTTAAACGTTATTATAGCCCACAACCAGCCTCCTTCACCTCTCCAAGACTTTAGGGGGGTTAGGGAGCTTGGAGAGAGAAAGAAGAGGGTTGAGGGTTGAGGAAATGAGTGAACCCGACACTCTTATTTATAGGTTGAATTCATAATGGACTCGCTTAGTCGGTCCACTGACTCCCTGAGTCAGTGCCATGTGTCATCATCTGATGGTTTTCCTTAGAGAGAAAGCAATGGCTATATCACGCCACATCACCCAAACTCGCACAACACCTTCCCGACATAGAAAAATCATAACTCTCGCATACAAGCTCTGTTTTCGACGTTCTTTATATCCACGCGTAGGTAAAAGCAAGATATAAAACTTTTATTTAGACTCTGTTGGCTAATTCTCGACCGATCTTAAATTTAACAGTAGGAGGAGATTATACTGTTAAATGTCCGCGTAAAATTCATAACTTCTACATACGTACTCCATTTTTGTTTGTATTTTTTATCGTTGAGTTCCTATTAATGAGATCTGCAACTCTCATTTAGGTCGCCTAGGCCAAAAACCGCTCGAACTAAAATTCAAGTTTCGGGTCGTGCACTACTATGCCAAATCTTAGTAAATTCATAACTTGCTCATACAAAGTCAGATTTGGGCATTCTTGTATGGACACTCTCGGTTCAACGTATACTAAAACTTTTGATTAGATCACTAAGGCTAAAAAGTCATGTATCAAAAATTCACTATTTACATCTCCTAGTATCGTGCTGGTTTTGTCATAAAACTTCGACGAGCTATAACTTCTTCGTTATAACTCGGATTTCGTCATTCTTTATATGTATGAAACTCTTGAGACATATTCTACAACTTAGTTAAGATTATTTATTCTAAATAATCTTTTGTCGAAGATTTGTTTTCGACCACTATTATCTCTAAATTGACTAGCCCGGATCTATGGGCGTTACAAATCACAAGGAGATGCTTGTTGTCAATCTCAATAATTTTGCCCCCGATGGCAAAGTGACAATGGAGATGGTTCCAAACACCCTAATGAATAAGGAATGAAAAAGGAAAGAAGCTGGTAAAGGAAAACACACTTAAAGTAAAGAAGATCCCAAGATCGTAGGAAATCATGAGAGTAACCTAAGACGAATCAAAGTTCACACAAGGAGAATGGTGAAACTATGATCATAATAACTCAGTACATTCCCTTGTTATATATAAGGAGGAAGCATGTATGCATGTTGGCACTCATTATGATGAGTGGGTGATTGATAATTGAATCATATCATTGCTCTCCAAACTGAGATTTATGCACTACTTATAAACCCTAAGACCATAATAGTGTTAAGATGGGAAACACTAGTTTCTCAAGCATTGCCGGCATTGGCGATGTAAAAAAAAGGTCCAATGTAGGGTGTACATTGGTAGGCAAGATGTTTCACATATCCCAAAACTGAGAATTAATCTTATCTTTGTTGGAGCTCTTGACGATTAGGCATATGATAATCAATTCAAAGAAGGCACGCAAAAGATTTAAAAGGTGTTATGGTCATTGTAAGGGTGCAATTTTATAGTACACTTTATAAAACCCCTGTAATTTTGTATCAGTACTCAGGTCTCAGTGTTGATGAAGAAGAGACGTCACCAAACTAGTGGTATAAAAGACTAGTCCACATGAGCGTAAAGGGATCGACCCAAAGAATCAGCCAATTTCAATGTCAAAAGATATTGCCATGGATCCCTTCGAATGTTGTATATTTAGGAACAACATAAAGTTTCCTTTAGCTCTACGAGAAAGAACCACTTCGAATTGTTGAGCCATGTCCACTTTGACGTATGTGGACCCATTGAAGTAGAATCACTTGGTGGAAGTAGCTATTTCGTGACATACATAGACGATGCTTCATGAAAGTTATGTGCTTATCGTCTTAGGTCGAAGAATCAATTCTTTGATCATCTCAAAGTTTATCTTGTAATGGTGGAAAGAAAAACATCCAAGCAGTCGAAATTACTCTAATAAGATAATAGAGGATGACACTAAAACACATTCGTAATGACCTCAAATGCATGCTTCACTATGACCTTACGGTCCACAAGTCTCCATTATCTCAACTTACTACCTACATAGATGCAGACTCGGTGGACTTCATCGATACTAGGAGATCCACTTCTAGTTATTGTATTTTTCTAGGGGACAACTTAATTTCATGGTCTTCTAAAGTACAAACAACTATCTCCTATTCCAACATCCATCCAGGTAGAATACCATAGCACTACAAGAAATTAGAGTATTACCAGCGACGGGCATCGCCGCTAAAGGTTGAAAATGTCTCCGCTAATACCTTTAGCGGCGACACGTCGCCGCTAAAGGGTCGTTGCTATTGGTTCGTCGCTAATGCTTCTTTGGTCGCCGTTATTGCCTTCGGTCGCCACTAAAGACGCGTCGCTGCTAATACTATATGTCGCCACTAAAGGTGTCGCCACTATTTATATGTATTTGTATACATACAAATACACATGCATACATAATACACATACAAAATACCCATATACATACAAAAAAACATACACATACATAATTTACATACAAAATACACATATACATATAAATGATCATACAAAAACACATATACATACATAAAAATACACTCAAAATACACATATACATACAAATGCAAATACAAATACATATCCACATCTACAAACACAAAATACACATACAAATACACATCTAAAATATCAAATTTTCTTCATGAACAGTGGTGGTGGCGGTATACTCCGGCAAGAAGGTGGGAAATGGAGAGGAAGAGGGGAAACACAGAAGTAGATCAGGGAAGAAAGTGAAGACGAAGCTGATTTTATTGTCGATGCTCTTTAGCGGCGACGAGCGATCTTTAGCAGCGACACATCGGAGGGAAAACTATCTGGGGTTTCCTACATCGTTGGATCATTGCTTAAATCGACGGATGGGGTTGAAATGACGCGGATCGCCAGAACAGGCAATAGCGGCGACGCCTTTAGCGGCGACGGGTAGCCTTTAGCGGCGACATACCGGAGGAAAAATAACGCGGGGTTTTCTATGTCCTCCTAGTCGTTGGATCATCATCTAAATCAACGGTTAGGGTTGAAATGACGCGGATAGCCAACATAAGCCTTTAGCGGCGACAAAAAACGCGTTTGTTTGATGTCGCTGCTAAAGGTGTCGCCGCTATTGCCTGATATTCTTGTAGTGTAGACTTAGTAATATTGTTTCTAAAAGCTACTGGATTCGAAATTTATAAATGAAATATTTTATTTTTGTAAGAAAACTATACTTGTCTATTATGACAATCACAACAAGAAAACATGCCATTAGTGGCAACACCACTATTAGCAGCGGCAACTGAACTCCAGTGTCGTCGCCATTGGATTTGCCGCTAATGGTGATAAACCACGATCCAAGTGAAAGCCAAGAGAGCACCCCCTCTTTTGATTATGAGTTAGACGACTAGGTTTCATTCATCGTACAAGAGTATTAGCAGCAACAAAATCCCCGCTAATACCCTAAAAAAATGACCGTAAAGATTTTCACTCCATTTACCACTTTCTATTACCGCTAATTGCTCTTATTGCTGCTAAATTTAACAAAATGATGTTAAAAGTACTGATATTTGTACCAAATTAGTTGATACGCAGTATTACAATAAGGACAAACTTTAAGTGATTACAAAAAATAATAAGTTGTAATATATTTTAAATAAAGAGAAAATAGTATCTTAATTGTGTCCTAAAAGCTAATAAATAAACTTCGGTGGGCCTACAAGGAAACCTAATTAACGCATCTCGTCTTGCGATTATCTGCCACCTATGTCTTCAGCCGTGTTTGTTTGTTTTTTTTCAACACTGCCTTGTTCTTCATCATGATCTAGCATAGTGTTAATTAATCTTCTCTGGTGAGTGAATCAAGATTATATATTTCTCGCCTTTTAATTTATGATGAGTAAATAAAGCTAAAGGCATATCACATGAGCTGAGAGTCAAATTTTGGTTGAGTTTTAAGCAATGCTGGTCCAAAGATATACCATGGCCAAGATTAAACGAACAAATGAGCCACTAAAGTTATAAATATAATAAAAATTAAATTGAAAATAAATATACCCTTATAAAATTCACAAAATTCACTAGTAATATTAAGAAACACAAATATGACCACAATATTACAAAAAATTTAAAGAAAAATCTTCTCCTAGCACTTTTAGATGCAAAATCATTAATAATATTACCATGATTATTTTTATCTAACATAATTTTTTCTATACATAATATTACAACTTCCGTTAATAATAGTATCAATACAAATAAATTTAGAATGCAACTTTTTACTTATTATATTAGCAACAAATAAAACATCATACTAAATAACCATATCAAATAAAAATTCATATTTCCCAAAAGATTTAAAAATAAACTTCAACTTCACTTTTTGATTTTGGATCATAAAATATTTTACTTAATTCTAGCAAAACAAATTTTATTTTAAGAGCTTGAGATTTTAATTACTTTTATACTTTTAATCAGACTTTTAAATAATAATGATTTTAAGGTTAAAATTGGAACATTATTTAAAAATAATTTTCAAATTAAGGAAGTGTCTTATCACTAATAATTTTCAAATTAAGGAAGTGTCTTATCACTAAGTGCAATTAAGACTATGACATGCACAACACATACCACATATATGACAACACATAACACATATACATAACACATATTAAGGGACCACACTACTATGTTATATTTTTTAAGAGTTAAGAATAAAAATATATGACGTAAAATGGGTATGTATTTTATAGATTCTGTGTTATATATTATAAAAATCATGCGGCATTAAAAATTATATTAAGGGACCACACCACTATATAATTAGTTGTTGTGTTTCTATTTTAAGAGTATATATAGCAACATTTCAATATTTTATGTTATATATATAATTGACGAAATACATTTTAAAAGGAGTTAAAAAGTGTAAGGTTTATTTCAGAATAAAACTCCTTGTCCTTCTTTATTAAATGACAGAAAACTTTGGATTCCAGCTCATATAACATAAGAACAAACACGTAAGTTTCGGAAACTGCCAAATAAAAAATGCCAACTTGAAATATACAAGAGTTTATGGTCCTACTTTTAATGTCTTAAAAATTCGCGCATTATTCATCTGATATAGTCAATTTGAAAGACTATAGACCTATAATATCATTCTACCAAAGATGAAAGCTGAACAATTGAACTAGTAGTGTGATTTACAGTCTACAAAGGTACGTTTGCATCTTCATGTACATCACAAATTCCAAATAGCAGAATATATATATGTACTCTCTTACATTGTTTCCATTATTTTACCAGAGGAACTAAGTGAAGCTAAAATTAAATATGGCAAACGGAGATGTAGATATCGTTGTTGAAGACGTACAAGGTCTTTTTGAATCTATACGTAGTTCACCATCTGCTTTTCCACTAATTCAAATACTTATCGATATGGTTCCTAGTGGACGCCGAGATATCAGCCCAACGTCTTTCGACCCTCGGGTGGTCTCTATTGGACCTCTTCACAGAGAAGACAAAACTCTACAAGCATTTGAACACCAGAAACACATGCATGCCTCTGATCTGTTAAATTCTCCTTGTGGCTCATCCAATCAGACGCTAAAAGAATGTGTGCAGAAAGTACTTGCAACAACAGACCGAATCAGGGCATGTTATGACAATATAAAGATCGAAAAATACAATGATAACGAACTTGCCAAAATGATGGTTATCGATGCTTGTTTCATACTCCAATTCATTCGTGTGCTTACAAACTCCAGCGATGAAGCTGTAGCTTTTTTGCGTGCGTCATCTATAATTTATGACCTCATGCTGTTCGAAAACCAGATACCTTTCTTTATTCTTCAAGACATCTTTGACTCCACCATTTTGACATCTGAACCAAAAGCCTCTCTTCCCCACCTCATCCTCCAACTTGTACAGTTTTTCAACATTTTTGAAACAAACATACCAGTTCAAAGTAGTTACCCTATAGAACCTAATGATCATATTCTTGGCTTTCTTGAAAAATGTTTCAGGCCATCAAAGGAGTATTCTCCTTTACAAGCATTACCAAGTGTAGCAATGCACTCGACTGTAGAACTGGAGAGGTCAGGGGTGATCTTTAAGCCTAATATAGATGCAAGATGGGCAATGACGATTAACTTTCAATCATCTACGGCGTTTAACTGCTTTTCATGGAGTCGGGATAAACCTACTCTCAGAATGCCAGTATTGCGTATTGACAACTTTACAGAGTCGATTTTAAGGAACCTCATTGCTTACGAGCAGTCTTCTTCCTCTTATAGAACATGTGGGTATGTGACATCATATGCTATGGCCATGGATATGCTTGTCGATACTGAAGAAGACATTGGTAAGTTGATAGAGTCAAAAGTCGTTGTCAATCACTTAGGTTCAAATGAAAAGGCTGCAGATATGATCAACAGCCTTTGCAAAGAACTTCCCTTCCGAAGGTTCTATTACTTTGATGACTGGCGTGAGATGGATAGACACTACAATAGTTATTGGCCCAAAAACATTGCGGCTTTGAAGCGTACATATTTTAGTAATCCGTGGAGTATGATTGCTTTAGTTGCTGCAATCGTCCTCTTTGCTCTTACAGTGGTTCAGACCATCTATACTGTTAACGCCATATAGTACCACACTTGCTTTGAGCTAATGAGACAACCAAGAATCGATTTTCGACATTTGTTTTTCTTCTATGTTATTCGTATCTCTGTCTTTAGAAAATTAATCATACATGTTTTTCATCCTGAAATTTTCTGTTTCAGTGTTGAGCTAAAATGATGTCAATGCTATTAAACTTTTTCTTTAGGATGAAGGGAGTGAGTGGGGCAAGTTCTCACCAAGTGCACCATATACTGCCCCCTCGGGGCCTCCCCTCAACATGTTGAGCTTCTCTGCAAATGCTTGGAGGGAGAGAGAAATTCCAACTCAATTGTTTTTCCCACTTTTCAATTTTTTTTCCAACTAACTCACTCCTCCTACATGGCAAAGTTAAATCGTGTAGCGTATCAAAACCAATGTGGAAAACAAAAAGTTGTCAAATCGTGCACCAAGTGTGGCACCAACCAATGTGGAAAACAAAAAGTTGTCAAATCGTGCACCAAGTGTGGCACCACACCTTCCAGGCTTATAAAAAAAGCTTCATATATGTTTCATGCAATGAGAAAAGTCTTAGGGTTTCCAAAAAGTTATTGAACTAATTGTAGAGAGTAACAAAATATTTTGTTTTTTTAACCTTAGGACAATGTACTTTACCTTTTGGACATAATAAAGAAGTACGTACAGGTGTAACTGATGAAATCATTTCTTTAGCTAGAAAATCGGTAATCTGTCAATTTTTCTTATCGAATTTTATTGCTGCATCATAATTGTTTAGACAATGTTGGAATTTGCGAAAACAAGTTATATTGATAATGAAAACCAGATATCAAATGGAAAATGTAGTAACTTTTCTGTTCTATTGTTTCTAAGCAAGATAGATTTCGTAGTACAATAATCAATAGTTGGTAATTCCTTGTTTAGCATCAATTGTGAAATCCTTTTTTTGAGATTTATGTAGGGTTTGTTAGTTTTTCATTGGACCAAAAAATTGGTATTACATGTTTACAAGTACGAGTGGTTACCCACGAACATATAAGAAACATGAGTGACAATTCTACAACGTATATGAAATACTACTAGAAAAAGGCTTATAGAACCGGGTTAAATCAATTAAAGAACCCGGTTTTAAACCGGGTTTTAAAGCGAGCGAGTCCTATGTGAAAAAAGAAAAGAACTCAGTTTTAAAACCAGCTCCTATCTGATACAAAAGAACCCGGTTGTTCATAAAACCGGGACATATAAGAGGAATATAACACACAATATTTGATCATATATGAAGATTAAAACGCAGTCCATCCATACAAAAGAGCCCGGTTCCAATCCCCAAATCGGGTCATATAAAGATTAAATATGGACCGGTTCCATTCAAATAACTGGGTCTTTTTTCATACTTGCAAAAACCAACCAGAATCACAGTACCAAACAACATGGTTATAAGAATTAAATTTGTATCAACTTTATTCAAATAACCATACTATAAAGATAACAATTGATAAAAAGCACAAATTCAAAACAAAACAAAAATTACACATTGGTGAAGAAATTATATTAATATAAACATGCTAAATAACCAATCATTATAGTCATAGATAAAAACATTCTTAACTGCTGTTAAAAACTCCTTGATTTGATCATTTCATACTACATAAAACTTACATAAATAGATTCAAAAAAGAAATTGTTTTCCTATGAATAGGTATTGTCTAGTAATCAAGTGTTGCAGCTATACTCCAACCTCACTTAAAAGCAAAACACAACAACTATCCTTCATCCTCACTGAAAAACAAAACACAACAAATAATTAGTTTTTTGTCTAGCATTTTAAAAGAGTTGAATTTAGCAAACAATCATTAAACTAAAATTAGGATGTTATAAAGATTAATAACTAACCTAATATGCACTTTTAGACAACCATATCATTCATAAAAAATTTCAGAAATTATCTAGTCCATGTAGCAATAGTTGTAACCAATGTATTTTCCTCAAATGCATTTTTGTCCCTCCAAAGAGTACAAAACTATATGAAAATAAAATTAAAACTACTAAATAACAAAAGAATTTGTTTCTTGCTTTAAAAGAAAATACTATTTTAAGTACTTACTTTACTCGGAAATCCATGTTGTCTGTTTAATACAAAATCAAAGATCCAACTTATTACATAATGCTCACATTCCAATACACCAGCTTGATTCCACTAAATATGTGATAGAAGGTAAACATAAATCAAAAATGAAACTACATCTAACTAATGGATAAGTAATAAGATAAATTACCTCAGTGAGCTTCCATACAATTGGAATTGATGTGTTCTTTTGATACCTCTCGAAAGCCCTAAAAATAAACAAGAAGCAAAGTTGTATTCAAACTTTTAGAAAAAATGTTATTTTCATGCCATATTAAGAAATTTTCTTACTATTCCAAAAGTTTAAGCAAATAGTAGATGTCAACAGGATTTTTCATAGGTTTAATTAGAGAATCAAAATGTATACAATATGATTTAAAGGGCAAATCACCAATAGGACCCAATGCCTACTAGTAATGTTTTGAAATTTTAGTATAAAAAACAAAAAAGAAACTATTAATATAGATAGAAACATATGATACTTTTGTAAGTATGGCGTGATAAGAAACGATTTTCCATGATGAAGTTGCACGCATCAACGAGATAATTGACGACATCAATAGGAGTTTCCTGACAACAAATTAAGAATTTAAGACAAGTGAGAAATTTAAGCTCTCCCACAAGTATGAAACACATCATTTTATTATAACAATTTAACATCATTATTTTCAATTTCAAATTGAAATACGGTAAAAGAAGCTTTAGTATGCAACCAACAAGTGGAGAAATGAAAATCTCATGTGACTATGACACAAGCATATCTAAGGGTAATAGTGAAACATTAACCAATCATATATTTGTAAAAATACCAAGAAAAATCATCAAAAAAAAAAAAACAACAATCTCTCTTACCATGTAGCTTCAACATCATACAGTCCTTGCTACTTAAACAAACACGTTGACATTCTATAATCTTTGTTGATTTATCAGCAATTGTCATCTCAGTTTATCTGAACTACAAAAAACAAGGGTACATAGATTAGAAAAAGAGGAGAAAAAAAGTATAGGCAACAGCTAAAGGTGTCAAACCTGACAAATTTGTCTTGATAAGATCTAAATCTACCTCCCTACTCATATCAATGACTTCAATCTATGTAGTAAGAAACGAGATTTCACAATTAAAGGGACACTCAAGAACGAAAATCAACATAATCATTTATGTGCCACATTTTTACATTACACTACATGGTTTAATGAAAACAACATCTCTCTCTCTCTCTCTCTCTCTCTCTATATATATATATATATATATATATATATATATATATATATATATATATATATATATATATATATATATATATAATGCCCATTGATAAATACGCATTAAAAAAACAAATACCCACGATAATCATTCACAATTTAATACAATCACTTTGAATGAAAACAAAATTAAATCTTTCTTTAAACATTTAGATCGTGAGAAATGCAATATGTCGATGTACTTGGGTTTTGTTGTCTTTGCACTCCAAGAGACTAGAGAGCTTGTAGCTTTAAATGTTCAATAGCATCGTTGAAGACGAAAGATTTGTAGACCGCAGGAAGATGGTGAGGAGATACAAATTGGGACGAATGAAGATTGGTTGAGTTAGTGTCGAAGTTTGGATGGATCGATGTAGCATATTGTCAAAAAATATAAGGACGAATATAAGCTCCAAGAATGCCCAAATTTCAAACCCTAACGAGAGTTGGAGATATGAAGACAAAAAGGTGAGAGGCAAGAGTAATAACTCCGGTTGGGAGGGAAATAGCAAAATATTTAAGGGAAGCGGCTAAATTAAAATTTTTGGAATTTATTTAATCTGGCGGGATTAAATTTTGGAAGCGGCAAAATAGTTAGCAAATTACTTATGGATTGTCTAAAAAAAATTAAAAAAATAAAATTTTATTGTTATTATGTTTAATAAAATTGTTTTTAATATTATTAATATTATTAATAATAATATTTTCTCTAATATGTATAATTTGGTCGAAATAAAGTATTTAATCTAATACAATCAAGTTGCAAATAAAATGAAGCGAAAAGGTAATGTGTGTGTGTATATATATATATATATATATATATATATATATATATATATATATATATATATATATATATATATATATATATATATATATGTGTGAAACATCCCAAAAACATGAATATATATATATATATATATATATATATATATATATATATATATATATATATATATTCAAGCAATCAAATCCATACATCAAATGTTCCAAAATCAATCATGATAAAAATGTATCTCAAACATATCACACAACATGGTAAGCACAAAGTTTAGTGGGTTCTCCAAAATACCACATACACAAATAATAAGCGTCTTATGGCTATAGCTCTGCATGGACCCTCCGGTCTCATGCGTCTCAGTGTGGACCCTTTAGTCATGTGTCTCAATAAAGACCCTCTAGTCTCACTGCTTGGGTTGGACCCTCCGGTCCTACTCAGTGAAGCACATAATAATTCATCATATATCATATAGGCAATCATGCATAATATCACATAACTCAATATAAGCACATAACTCAAAGTAGGCACATAAGACCCTCTGGTCAATAACTCGGATAAGACATTATGGTCACACAGTGTTACCACTCAGGTAAGTATAGTGAGAAAAATCACCTCGTAAGCAAGCAAGGAAACCGAATACTCCTCGAGAAGTCTAATCCTTACCTACATGCAATAAGTATCTTTAATTAACACTTAAAGATTACAACTCTCAATAACTCATGCTAGTCCCTCTATAGCTCTTAGGATGGGTAAAAGACCATTTTACCCCTCCAAGACCTCCATCACTCAGTTTGACCAAACTCTAAAGTCAATAGAAGTCACCACTCGAGTCAACAGTCCATGTTGATCCAACTCATCGAGTGCATCTATTCAACTCGTCGATTCCCTTCGATTCCTCAAAATCCTCGTGAAAGTCCAGTTTAACTCGTCGAGTTATAGCGTGCTCAGGCTCATCGGGACAACCCTAACCGACTCGTCGAGTCGTCTCATCGACTCATCGAGTCCCTTAAGTCAAGTTCTCATTTAGACGTTTTAAGGAAGTAATGCTACCCCATACTCTGGATCTGTCCTCCTAAGGCTCGTATATCATGTAAAGCTTGCAACTTTATGTTCAAGCATGGCATATTAGCCCAAAAATGTCAATACATGCTTCAATAAGGGTTATATGCTCTTGATCTTGCCTCTAGCTCAATAAAGCTCAGGTCTAGCAAAATAAGTGGCCAATATGAGATCTTTATACCTCCACATAGAAGCTAATGCAAGAAAAACACCAGATCCACAACCCTTCTTCGATCCAATTCACGTTGTCCTCCAACCTTCTTCAAAAGTACACAACAATGCTCAAAATGACCACTCACTCTCTTCAGAATGGATGGGATAGGTTTAGGGTTTCACTCAGGCTCTCAAAGGACAAGTGGTGGCGGAAATGAGGACCTAAGGTCCTTTAAATAGGACCCAACCCCATGAAATTAGGGTTTTCACTCACAACGTCAACTCGCCGAGTTGGTACACTAACTCGTCGAGTTGATCATTAAACATTTAAACCCACGTGGCCAATTCGTCTCTACTCAACGAGTTGGGATATCAACTCATCAAGTTGCTCAGTCGACTCATAAGAATATATATTAAATTATTATACGTGGGAGTTGGGATGTTACAAAGAAGCATAAATTCTAACCCAAGAAGAGATCTAAGCAACTAATTAACCTTCCAGATTTTGGGTGTTACAACAACGAAGCAAATCCAGAACTGAGCGTTACATGAGGCTCGTTTGATAACTCACGACATGTTGAAGTTAATTATTGAATCCTGCAAGACTTAGGATACCCAAAAGGTTGACGAATTTCATTATGATGATTAATGTAATAATATAAATCATATTAGGGATGAGTTTTCTAACTAAAAAAAAGAATCAGTTTGGATAATGTAGTGAGTTTTCAAAATATAATTAGGTTATACTTAGATTAGTGCAATTTTACAATCATATTCATGTTTCTAATGGAATAACGTTTTTTACTTTCCAAAGTATGTGGGTGAAACTGGTATTATATATATATATATATATATATATATATATATATATATATATATATATATATATATATATATATATATATATATATATATATTAAGGGATATATGGATAATCTAAGCCTAATACATATTATGAAATTATTGAAATTATAAACAATTAATTAATATTTAATAGAAAAAGAGAAAAATTATGAAAAGTTACTGAAAGGCGGGACTTTTTCCGCCAAACATTTCATCATGATTAATCCTTTATAAAGACCCATTCGATACATGATAACGAAAAAAAAGGAGAGACCGAGACGAAAGACTGATAGGGGAAGAAAGACTCATCGTCTCTGTTCATCTACTCTCCTAGTACTCGTCTTGTGTCGTAAACATTGTCGTACGTGTGAATATAAGGGATGCGGATCTTGAATCTTACATTGAGGGATACCCTATAGTGCAAAAGGGAGTATCTTGGCACAAGAAGGAGCGCCATTGGCGCAACATCATCCTTTTTGGGCCAAGTCTTCAACAGATGGTGCAACAAGGTTCCCTTGTTGCCCCATATCACTCCCAAGTGCTCCACACCCGTCCACATTCCATTAACTAGGAGATACAGGCCCTTCCCACACTACGCTAACTCTGAGATACGGGTCCCGCCCACACTCAAATACTCAAAATACGGGCCCCGCCCACACTTGGTTGCTATAAGATACGGGCCCCGCCCACACTTAGCTACTAGGTAGACATACAAGCATCACACAGATAGCAAGTATAACTAGATCTATCATTCAGATGTATATCATAATCAAACTCCGCTATCAGGAAATACGGCCCCGCCCACTCTCATTTAGTAATCATAACATGCTACGGGTCGAACTTACTTGGTACCTTAGACCCGTTCCTACTGAAGGAAACTCACCTCGTGAAGCTGAATGCTAAAATACTAAGCGAAAAATGTCTGTCTGCTACTCCGGCAACTCCCCAGCTACAATTTCCATAAGACACTTATTTAGAAACTGATAACTAATCTTAGGGTAAAGTAACTATTCTACCCCTGGTCAAAGTCAATATCCTGGTCAAAGTAAACTTCCAGTTGACCTCACTCGCTGAGTTGGGCCGCCAACTCGCCGAGTCCCTATCCTATCTTCTGCTCCCTACCCGACTCTACTCGCCGAGTTTAGCAATGACTCGATGAGTTCTCTTTCTTTAATAACATCGATTCAATCTTTTTCACACCCCAAAAACGGAACGACGGAAACTTTCTGGGGTGGAGGACGTCATGTTTAGTATCACAAGACATGCATTATAGTAATCAAAGTAATAAACAACCATTTTAATAGAAAGAAAGTGTTTACAAAGTATGTGTTCACAAAACATAGAGTACATAAGCAAATAACAAAACAAGACTTGAAGCTATACTGCTCCATCTTCTGAATTCCCAGCACAAGTACCTATCTACTAGTTTCCTGAGAATACAAATTATTTTGAAAGAGTTTATCAGCAATTAAGCATGTGAGTTCATAAGATTTTAGTGATGTAAGTAAGTTGTAGTAAGTTATAAGTTTTGTTTTAGAAAAGTTCGCATGTTCCTCCAGAAAATCCTATATTTCCTGCTTTGATGAAAGATAAGTAAAAATGACTCTACAATCCTTTCTATGAGTACTAAATGGATACAAGTTATATAAAACTCAGAGTAAACAATCAATCGATTGTGTGTATCTACCCTAAGCCCACAACCAAACAAGGAACATGGAATGAGGCGGATAACACACATCGCATTGGTTGTTATATCATTGTTGTATATAACCTCGATGTATTCACTTGGTACCCATGGAGTTAACTGTAATAGTTTCTTTAAATGTGATAAAAATATTCTTTAAGAAAACCCTTATTTCTTATAATAAAATAGTAACGAAAATGGTTCCTTGTAAAATAATTTAGTTTATACTAGCTATACATAATCTAATATCGAACAGATAGTTAATTGTGTGAATCTGCCCTAAGCCCACAACCAAACAAGGAACAGGGAATGAGGCGGAAGGCACACATGCAACTACCTATCGGGTATTAATTATATATAACCCTGATGTATAAACTAAGGTATTATAGAGTTAACCACCTAAGGTCCTTTATGTTTATGCTTGGTTTAATAAAATGGTTTAAACCATTTACTGGTAAGTTTCTAGTTTTGTACACCAAATGTTCTATTTGAAAAGTGTGTTTTGTACTAGAAAAATGTGCATTGAATTAGTGTCCTGTGACCTGACCCATACCTGGTACTCCTTATGATGACTTAATGTATACATAACATATATATAACTAAGATCGAATGGATAATAGGCTGGATGAATCCAGTCTAAGCCCACAACCAAACAAGGAAAAGGAAATGAAGTAGAAAGCACACATCCTATTACTTATCGGATCCTATTTATATATGTCCCTTGATGTATACATTAAGGAATCATAAGGTTAGCATTATGGTCCCTTTCTACTGACTGTATTAGACTCGACTGTTCTGAATTGTCATTTGTAAAATTTAAGTTTTCCCTAGTTTATAATTATCTTGACTTGAAAATAGTTTGCATTAACATTCAAGTGGAACTGTCACTTTATGAAAGTAATGGGAAAATGAAGTACTCCGTAGTCTTTTAAATTGACATCATGGTGTACTGATTTCTTTAAAACATGTTTGTTTTATTAAGGTCATAATGTGAAGGCTAGTACCCATACTATATGCTCTCCCTGTCAAGAGATTCTGGGAACCAAACGCGACTTCCGCAAACTAGTTGCTAGGCCCTGTAATCCACATTAAAGTTATGTGATCATGTATACCTAATTTAACTATCACCTTTTGTTTAGAACAATGAGTTAATGATTCATTGGTATAATTAGACCCTGTAGTTGTTCCATGCTATAGCATCTTAGTATGTTTGTTCTGTTGTAGTATCTTAGTATCTTCTCTTGTTATAGTATCTTAGCATGTTCTCGTTATAGTACGAACTGAACCCGTAAACTATACCCCTTATAGTTTACTAGTATTTGACTTGAACTGTTATTTAAAAGACTCATTTTACTAATAAGTTATGCTTGTACTTTAAAAATGGAGTTTTGTTAAACTATAAAGTAACATAACTTTAAACGAGTTTTTGAAATGTTTTGATCACTTATTAAAGACATAAAAAATCTTCTGAACGATGTTTATAACAAACATTTACACAATTATCATTGTGTTCAACTTGTATTCCCCCCTTTAAAAGCATTTAAAATAGTTAAAAGATTCATTACGAGGTATGAACTCACCTGATGTGGGTGATTCAAACGAATGTGTGTGTAAGGATGAGAAGTTCCACGAATGAAGTCCCGAGACTTAACGAGTCATAAATTACATATAATGGCATATATTGGCGTAAAAATGGTGTTTAAGGAAACTAACATGCTAGAAAACACCTTTAGGGACTAGGAAACACTCGAAGTGAAGTGTTGAATCACATGTGATTAATCAAAGGAGATTTCACGGCCACCCATGGAGTTTACGACCATGAGTTTACGACCAAGGGAGTTTACGGCCGTAAACTCATGGTCAATCATGCCAAAGTGTGTGTTTTGAGGTCCTACAACATCCATTAAGGGTTCAAGGTCAAAGGCTTGGACTTAGGAAGGGTTTGCAACCAAAATGGCATACTTATAGGGGTTTACGGACAAAGGAGATTGCTTGGCTGTAAACTCCTTTTGTTCTTGCATTCTTCATGGTTTCAAGGCTCTAATAAGGTGTTTCAACTAGATAACAAGTTAAGGAAAGAGTACTTACGATATAGTGGCTTCAAAGGGTTCATTTCAATCCAGGAACACTAGTGTGTGTTCTTGGTGTTTCTCGAAGATCTAAGAAAAGTTGATTTCCATGGATGAAATCAAAGAGTGCAACTAGGAGATAAAGTGTGACAACACATCAAGGAAAGAACACTTACAACATTTGAAGATCAAGGATGAAAATCGGGATGATACTTGAGAGAAAACTCAAGTGTTCTTGAGGTGGAAGTGAAATAAGGAAAGAAAATTAAAGGATATGAGACTATAAGGAGGGTTTTACAGCCAACCTTGAGTTTATGGCCCTAAACTCTTGTGCCTTGGCCGTGAACTCCTTTTTGGTGGTGCTTAGGCTTTGATGTTGCTCAATGACTTTAGCAGGTACTTCCCAACACTTATTACTTAAGTGTAATAGGCTAAAACTCCTTAGAATGACCTTTAACAAGGCTAGAACTCATTACTAATGATTTTGACACTCAGTTGAGTTGACTGACTGAGCTTTTAAAGCATAAAAATTTCGGGTTGTCACAATCTTCATCCGACTCGCCGAATTGTATGAACAACTCATCAAGTCCACCTTCGTTATATGAACACATCTAGTCTAGGAATCGCCGAGTTGTATGAACAACTCGTCAAGTTTTTTCTTGTGTGTAAGGAGATTGCCTTGGACTTGCCGAGTGTGTTCTTACACTCGTCGAGTCCCATGGTTTCCAGATTATGGCTATGTCTTAATACGTCGATCACTCCTCTGGACTTGTCTAAATCCCTTCTATCACTCAGCTGAGCTCCTTTGAATCACAACAAATTGAGGACTCAAGCCCCGGACTCGCCGAGTTCCAAGAACAACTCGTCGAGTCGCCTATTGTCCATGTCTATAACTCGATCTCTGGTGCAAACTCTCATCCAAAAGGTAGATCTAGGCTTCTAAGGTCAATTTTAACATGTAAAGTTATGAACTTTACATGCATGTATATATCATTGGTGCTTATGAGGCCAAAAATGAGGAGGGGGGAGGGGTTTATGTTGGATTAGTGTCTAAGTCCATAACTATTTTGGTATGTACTTGATCCGATGGTGCATGGTCCTTTTGGGTTGCCTTCACCAAAGCAACTTGATTAGAGAAATAAATAGAGAGAGAGGTTATTATGATTTATTAATATGTTATAAGAATAATATATTAAAGGAGAAATCATATTTGTTTAATTAATATTGGTCAATAATTAATTAGGAATTAATTTTGTTATCAAATGTAATTAATTAAACTAGAGGGGCTGAATTGTAATTATGTGATAGTTACAAAATAAGGTAAGGATTATCCTAAGTATAGGATGGACGAATTCAAGGTGATAATGCCTTAGAATTCGACTATGATAAGGATTCAAGGATTATCTTATGGGTTGCTTGGTAAGCAAGCAACTAGATAAGGATAATGACTGAAACCCTATATGTACACCTATATAAACTCCCTTGGCTCATGAATTCGTGTAAGACCTTCCCAAGGCTTCTTAGGGACGAATTCAATACCTTCGCTCTCTCCTCATATCTTCTCCATTTGCTCTTGGTGTTTGTGAACCATTAGAGGAGTGACACTTGTGACTCTAAGCCTTCCAAAGTCAAATCAAGGAGATTTGGGATTGTTATTGCTACATAACAATCAAGGTAACATTATAAACTCATTCTTATCTTAATATTATTACTTGTATGCTAGAATTAGGGTTTATAGTCTTGGATAACTTGCATGTACAATAGAGAAACCTAGATCCAAGCATTAGGGTTTGTATGAGCACATAGGATGTCTTATGACCAAAACCCATCAGTGGTATCAGAGCCTAGCTTGGTTTCAATTGTATTGATGCATTACATGTTCAAAAAATTCATTTTTTTGGTGTTTTGGAGGCTGGACTCGCCGAGTCCATAGCTGAACTCGCCGAGTCCATGCAGACTCGACGAGTCCAAGCCTGACTCGACGAGTCAACTCGTCATATGGAGGGTATCTCGGGTTTTCTTGCTGTTTTTGCTTATGGATAGTTACATTATCATGTTAGATCAATATTAATCTGATTATATGATATATTTGACTATAATTTTGATCTAATTGAAGATATTTATCAATTAATAAGATAATTGTTTCCTTATGTGATAATTGATTAATTATTTTGAGTAAATTGATAAATTGGTTTGCAAGAAATCATTAAATAAATCAAATATGGATAATTATGTGATTAAATGTTAATTTTAATTATTTGTTATTTGATCCTTGTTGTTATGAAAAGTTTCATATTTTCCCCTTTAGGTATTATAGTTTAAATTTGAACCAAAAAGTTTTGAATTTTTTTTGAAATTTAAATAGTTAAAACCGTAATGTTTTGAAAAAGGTTTCAAAACTTGCCCTCAAGTTTTGGAATTTAAATTTTGATTAATTGTTTAATTGTGATATATATATATTTAAATTCTAAACTCTAATGTTTTGAAATGTTTCAAAACTTTCCCTCAAGTTTTGGAATTTAAAAGTTGATTAAAAGTTTAATTCGGAATGTTAAATTCTAAAAACCTAGTAATGTTTTGAAAAGTTCAAATCACACCCTTATGGTTTTATTAATTAATTAAGGTGTATAATTAAAAGAAGTTTAATAAATCCATAAAAGTTTAGGTTTACAATTTAATTGAATTAAAAGTATAATAGTTAAATTTGATCACTTAATATTTTAAAAGTGAAAAATGCACCCTATACTATATATTGATGGGTTTTGGTCATAAGACATCCTATGTGCTCATACAAACCCTAAAGCTTGGATCTAGGTTTCTCTATTGTACATGCTTTGAATCCAAGACTATAAACCCTAAAATCCTAACATATGGAAATCGACATTAACATATAATTAGCTTTAAGAACATACCTTGATTGTTATGTAGCAATAATAATCCCAATTCCTCCTTGTATTGACTTTGAAAGGCTTAGAGTCACAAGTGTCACTCCTCTAATGGCTCACAAACACCATAAGCTAGTGGAGAAGGTATAAAGAGAGAGGTGAGAGGTTAGAATTCGTATCTAGGACCTCTTGGGAAGGGATACACGAATTCATGACCCTAGGGGTGTTTATATAGGTGTAGAGATAGGGTTTCAGTCATTATCCTTATCTAGTTGATTATCCATTAAGCAACCAGTAAGATAATCCTTGAATCCTTATCATACTCGAATTCTAAGGCTTTCCAACCTTAAATTCGTCCACCATATAAATAAGATAATCCTTACCTTATTTTGTAACTATCACATAATTACAAATCAGCCCCTCTAGTTTAATTAATTACATTTAATCACAAAACTAATTCTTAATTAATTATTGACCAATATTAATTAAACAAATATGATTTCTCCTTTAATATATTATTCTTATAACATATTAATAAATCATATTATCCTCTCTCTCTTTATTCATTTCTCCAATCAAGTTGCTTTGGTGAAGGCAACCCAAAAGGACCATGCACCATCGGATCAAGTACATACCAAAATAGTTATGGACTTAGACACTAATCCAACAGTCTCCCACTTGGATAAGTCTAACAACTATTCTGCGTATGACTTCAGATCCCGATCTGCAATCGTAGCTTTCCAAAGCCGCTGTCAACTCTGATCATATCAGATACGCGTGTCCTTAGATAAGGGATCATATATTCCTCCATTCTAGATATCGTATGAGATATGATTTCAAATCATTCTCTTTGTACTATATCTCGATTTCCGATTTATGACGACAGACTAATTGAACAAATCAAATTAGCCCTAGCCCGGCCGAGCATTTACGTATGTCATCACTAAACCATCGAGGGGCCCAAAGATATCGCTTTTATCCTACTTTGGATAAGAGGAACGGATAAACCTTGATACAATGCTCGCTTGCACTCACTCACCGAATTACACACAACAATATGTTTTATAACACCAAGTTACTGGTGCGTTTACATATTATCAATGTGCAACCGATTCGCAAGATACAACTCACACATCTCGGTTTCAAGAATATAAGATGTTATCGTCTCACTAATCACTCGTGATAGTGATCCAAGTGAGCTTGGGTTTAATCCAATGCTCAAATCATATTCATAAGCACTCATGAACGTTGCAGCAAACATTTGCTTATGTCTAATACTCTTCTAGACAATCCACACACCAATTCACGACAGTCTTCATTCATATCTACTTCCAACATATGAACGACTGTGGCCCGTTTGAATAATTCGATTATTCTTAATAAACTCAATTATTCTGGAAGTCAAAACATGCAAAGTGAAACACAAGAATAATACTAATCCCATATGGCCTCAAACCTTTGAGTATAAACAAAACACGTTTTATTTATCACCATATCGATTACTCATTATTTGTCGTTTCGGGTAATCAACTTTATACTTGAATTATTACACTTGTCCCATGCTCCTAGCATGCACACAATGTTTACCTATGGTTCTTAGTTTTGTGAAATAGACAAATTGAACACATTTCCAATCATTCTCATTTTACAACTCTAAATCCATTTTCTTAAGTGTAAGAATATCAAATTCTTGTTACTTATAGAATATACTAGATTCTAACACTTTATGCAACGATCCTTTTGTAATGTCACTGCACTAAAGTCTCAAAGACTATTGCCAATGATATTACAAAGTCCTCTATCGGAGATTGTTACAAGACAATTCCTTAGATATGATGTCTCTCTCTCAAAGTACATTCCTTTGAACATCCTTTTGCATAAAAGTTTCTAATCTAGACATAGATTTTCAATATTTACTTCCCAATATAGATACATTTCCATACTTTCCATATGACAACTCATTTCTTAATAGAATCTTATCTATTCGTAATTATGTCGATATTGTCCATCCAATATGGAAACATTTCCATAATTTCCAATACTATACTTCCAACTACTCACAAGCGACCAATCCTCGTCGAACTTTGGATTGTCCTTTGATAGTTGTTTAATTATTTTAGTCAAAACCAATTCTAGTCCCTTTTCCCTCTAAATGCACTAGACATTTGGAAAATTTTAGAATGGTCAAACATTAAAGCATTTGCAATCGATCCTATACCCAAAGCGTATGGGACACGACGCACAATGTTTTATTTGCTATGTTCTCAAAATTCGAATTGTGAAGAGGAATGCCGTAATCATAATCGAAATTTTAAGAACACACTATGTACCTTTGACTAAATTTATCAACATTTCTCAACCTAATCCTTTAGATTTGAAATGAAGCATAATATTCTCTCCCTTAATTATAGCAAAACAGCTTTACAACTTTGCAAAGTATGACTCTTGTTTTCTATAATTAATATTGCCAACTATGCAATACGTGCCTTAATAATCATACAATCATAACATTTATGCTCCCACTATCATGATGATTAACATAACACTTATGCTCCCACTAGCTTCGACATGTATTTATAAACATCTTAACTTTCAGAAAAACAATACTTATTGAATTTATTAAGTTCATGTTTCTAATACTTAGTGCTTTGATAATCTTTTATCAAGACTTCTTGAACTTATACACCTTTGCCTTAGATAGTTCATATGTGTGTCTTAACAATTAAGACTAATTGCCAAACCTCACAATTCAAATTATGGAAAGGGATGCCGTAACCATGATCGAATTTGAGAATGCAATTTTACAATCACTATCTTTTAAAATCTTTCTTAGTGAAAGCATTTCCTCACAATCATTTTCATGAATGAGGAAATCTTATGACACTTAGATTTAAATGGTGTATTTGTTCCTATCCATGTGAATTTGTTAAAAACCAAAGTTTACGACAAATTCAAACTCATATGGATTGAACTTTCTTAATCTTGATTTCTTGCCTTATGGTAGCACAGCTGCCCACCACGTCTTCCAAGTAGTTAAGCAGCTCACCTTTTCCTATCAATGTACTTTCCATTGATCAAGGTCCTTGCCTTTTATGCATTCAAATGAGAACTCATAGGACTCACATGCATAATTAACTCGATTGGATTGGCACAGAAACAAAATAATGTCTTCACGATAGGTTGTAAACCTCAACTCGTGTGCTAGTGATGATCAATAAGGTTTATTTGATTTGTTCTTGAAACCTTTCAAGACCATTATGACTCCCACTGACTCCTTGACATATGAGATTCTTTTGTCAATAAACATTTCTTGACAAACAAATATTCAAGAGTTAGTGTAGTTTTTTATCAAAACAAAACACTTCATAATTTTGGTCTTAGTTGGTCTTTGTCTTAATCAAGACATCACAACTTTCCACAATTGATGAATGTTATAAACCTTCTTAATATTATTCACTCAATGTCACAATCTTGACTTTAAGACTTGTTTTGGAATGTAGTATGATTGACTTCTTGATTTGACCATTTCTTCAATCTTTGATTCCTCTTCTTGGACATACAATTGTACCAAGACTCACTTAGAGGATCAATTGAGATATGGTTCTAAATCATTAAGACCTATCATAAAGCATAAAAGCTACTCTCCCTTCTTCTTAGAATGGAGAAACTCTTATCTTTCTGCCTACTTGATTCTTCTTATTCGTTTTGCTATTGATCTAAACCCTTTAATCAATTCAAAATTACACTTAATCTTATAAGCATAATTATATTTACTAAACCTTTAGTAAATCATGATGAATATCTTTGTTACTCTTATGGTGAACTTGATCAACACACAACTTTGTGTACTCGATCTCCTAGTCCTTCACTTGACACTTTGTCAATGAATTAGTCTAATTTCCAAATACGTAGTTTCTCATTCATCGTGCATCCACGTTGCATGATTCCAAATTTCAGTCCAATTGAAACTTTGGGCGATGAGAAACTCTCCCTATTTGGTAAATTCTCGACATTCCCATAAATAACATAACTAAGAATCATATCCATTCGTTGTAGAAATATGCAAACATCAATTTTCATAACGATTTCATTGCAAGGAAGTAAACAAATAAACAAATAAGTCAAACAAAATTTATTTTATTTATAAAAGCAGCGGAAAAACATTTGTCCTTACAATGCAAAATCTATTTGAAAAACTATGTAAAAGGAAAATTCCTAACAACTCTATCATAACTATCTAAGCTCAAAATCCAATCTTCAAGTCCATGCGATCAAGATCCATCTCTTGTGATTAGATTCATCTTGCTCTCTTATCAAGCTTCCTTTCTTTTCACCGATCCTTCAAAACATTCAAATGCAATCTTATCACATCATGTATTAAGAATCAATGAATAGGAACTTAACGGAGTTGGATAGTGGATTTTACCTGAAGCGTGGTCATACTTTTGACTCTCCCATCTCTTAGATCTCTTAGGTAAATAGGGTAACTTTGTCTCCAATGCCCCTTCTCTTGGCAATAAGAGCAAACTGACTCTTTTGGAACAACTACTTCAGACATCGCCTTTCTCTTGTGATCAAACTTTTCGATCATTGCATGTCTTTCATTGCCATTGTCTATATCCATAGAGGTCTTGAAGGTAGATTCACCAATCAACTTGGCTTTTCTATTGCGCCAAACCATTGCTGATTCAGCAGCAATAAGCATATAGGTGAGATCTATAAGGGTCACGTCGTGGTTTATCATATAGTACTCTCTTACGAACTCACTATATGAGTTAGGAAGTGACCGAAGAACCCAATCAACAGCCATCGCTTCACCGACAACGGATCCCATCATTCTTAATCTATCAATGTGTGACTTCATCCCTAAGACGTGTGCACACACCGACTTGCCCTTTTTATGTTTACTTGCCAAAAGGGCTTGAGTGATATTGAACTTTTCAATTTTACAATCTTGTGGGTTAGGGAGAATAATTGGAGGAGGAGGAGGAAGTGAAGCATGATTTCTTGTTCCTCGATCGAATCGTGGAATATCATCTTCATGTGGAATGCTTGTTCCACGGGATTGAGAAGACCATAGTTGTCGAACTTTGACATCGGGAGAAAAACGAATTCAAGTTAGTTGATTGATTGAGTCATTGGTAAATCACCCAAACGAAATTCCAAGGCTAGGACCCAACACAATATCCTACAACTCGGGAGAGGGATGCCGTAACCCAAATTGCAGAACATTTGAAGGTAAGTGAATGACGATTCACTAATTTCCACCATGAAAAACAAAAAAGAAATTTAAGTTTTAAATCTATGAAAACTCCTAGATCCTTTGAGATTCATTGAACATTTCAATGGCATGTTTAAATCTCGATATGCCCCTCTTGTTTGTGACTGGGATGCCAAGGATCACAAAGCGGGTGTGAATAACCATGCAAACTACATGGTGCCCTCACACGTTACAATCACCTATTCGATGTGCCGGTAAACCACACACGCTCCACCAAACTATGACAAACATTGAGTCACCCTTTGCTACCTTTGCTTAGAACCATTTAGTGTGCCGGTAAACCACACACGCTCCACTAACGTCTTCGCAAGGGTACAAAGTGTAATTTCATGGAATTGCATCAATTCACTTTTTGCCTAAGTAACTAAGATTGGGAATTTGAAAAACATTTAGTTACTTGGTATTTCATTATACTTATAATGGAAGGTTTCGTCCTATCCTACCCGTTCGGCTAACGACCCTCCACTAGTCAAGAGTGCGGTGGGTAAGAGTGGATACCCATTCAATCGCCATTTTATAGGCAATTTCCTTAAACACCCCTTATAGACCAGCTTCGTGAATGAGGCCTACTAACGGTAAGATTGACTTTTACTCATACATATATATAATGTTAGACTTTTAATGTTATATATAGTATAGGGTGTATTTTATACTTTTAAAATACTATATGGTTAACTTTAACAATTACACTTTTAATTCAATTAAAAGGTTAACCTAAACCTTTATGGATTTATTAAGTCTCTTTTAATTATACTCCTTAATTAATTAATAAAACCATAAGGGTGTGATTTGAACTTTTTCAAAACATTACTAGAGTTTTAGAATTTAACATTTCTAATTAAACATTTTAATCAACTTTTAAATTCCAAAACTTGAGGGCAAGTTTTGAAACCTTTTTCAAAACATTAGGGTTTTAACTATTTAAATTTCAAAACTCCAAAACTTTTGGGTTCAAATTTAAACTATAAAACCTAAAGGGGAAAATATGAAACTTTTCATAACAACAAGGATCAAATAACAAATAATCTAAACTAACATTTAATTACATAATTATCCATATTTGATTTGTTTAATGATTTCTTGCAAAACAATTTATCAATTTACTCAAGATAATTAATCAATTATCTTATAAGGAAACAATTATCTTCTTAATTGATAATTATCTTTAATTAGATCAAGAATATAGTCATATATATCATAAAATCGGATTTATATTGATCTAATATGATAAGGTAACTATCCTAATACAAAAACAGCAAGAAATCCCGAGATAAGCATTATCTGACGCTCGAACTCGCCGAGTACCACACTGTACTCGCCGAGTTGAGGTCTACTCGCCGAGTACACTGTGATACTCGCCGAGTTCCTCAGCCATAAAGCCCAAAAAACGATTTTCCAGTTATACAATGCATCAATACAATTGAAACCAAGCTAGTCTCTGATACCACTGATGGGTTTTGGTCATAAGACATCCTGTGTGCTCATACAAACCCTAAAGCTTGGATCTAGGTTTCTCTATTGTACATGCTTTGAATCCAAGACTATAAACCCTAAAATCCTAACATATGGAAATCGACATTAACATATAATTAGCTTTAAGAACATACCTTGATTGTTATGTAGCAATAACAATCCCAATTCCTCATTGTATTGACTTTGGAAGGCTTAGAGTCACAAGTGTCACTCCTCTAATGGCTCACAAACACCATAAGCAAGTGGAGAAGGTATAAAGAGAGAGGTGAGAGGTTAGAATTCGTATATAGGACCTCTTGGGAAGGGATACACGAATTCATGACCCTAGGGGTGTTTATATAGGTGTAGAGATAGGGTTTCAGTCATTATCCTTATCTAGTTGATTATCCATTAAGCAACCAAGAAGATAATCCTTGAATCCTTATCATACTCGAATTCTAAGGCTTTCCAACCTTAAATTCGTCCACCATATAAATAAGATAATCCTTACCTTATTTTGTAACTATCACATAATTACAAATCAGCCCCTCTAGTTTAATTAATTACATTTGATCACAAAACTAATTCTTAATTAATTATTGACCAATATTAATTAAACAAATATGATTTCTCCTTTAATATATTATTCTTATAACATATTAATAAATCATATTATCCTCTCTCTCTTTATTCATTTCTCCAATCAAGTTGCTTTGGTGAAGGCAACCCAAAAGGACCATGCACCATCGGATCAAGTACATACCAAAATAGTTATGGACTTAGACACTAATCCAACATATATAACATTAAAAGTCTAACATTATATATATATATATATATATATATATATATATATATATATATATATATATATATATATATATATATATATGTATGAGTAAAAGTCAGTCTTACCGTTAGTAGGCCTCATTCACGAAGCTGGTCTATATGGGGTGTTTAAGGAAGTTGCCTATAATATGGCGATTGAATGGGTATGCACTCTTGCCCACTGTACTCTTGACTAGTGGAGGGTCGTTAGCCGAACGGGTAGGATAGGACGAAACCTTCCATTATAAGTATAATGAAATAAAAAAGTAACTAAATGTTTTTACAAATTCCCAATCTTAGTTACTTAGGCAAAGTGAATTGATGCAATTCGATGAAATTACACTTTGTGCCCTTGCGAAGACGTTAGTGGAGCGTGTGTGGTTTACCGGCACACTAAATGGCTCTAAGCAAAGGTAGCAAAGGGTGACTCAATGTTTTTCATAGTTCGGTGGAGCGTGTGTGGTTTACCGGCACATCGAATAGGTGACTGTAACATGTGAGGGCACCATGTAAGTTTGCATGGTTATTCACACCCGCTTTGTGATCATTGGCATCCCAGTCACAAACAAGAGGGGCATATCGAGATTTAAACATGCCATTGAAATGTTCAATGAATCTCAAAGGATCTAGGAGTTTTCATAGATTTAAAACTTAAATTTCTTTTTTGTTTTTCATGGTGGAAATTAGTGAATCGTCATTCACTTACCTTCAAATATTCTGCAACTAGATTACAACATCCCTTTTCTAGGTTGTAGCGTATTGTGTTGGGTCCTAGCCTTAGTATCTCATTTGGGTGATTCACTAAGGACTCAATCAATCAACTAACTTGAATTTGTTTCTCCTGTTTTGTAGATGTCAATGTTCGACAACTATGGTCTTCCCAAATCCCGTGGAACAAGCATTCCACATGAAGATGGTATTCCACGATTCGATCGAGGAACAAGAAATCATGCTTCACTTCCTCCACCTCCTCCAATTGTTCTCCCTAGCCCACAAGATCGAAGAATTGAAAGGTTCAATATCACTAAGGCCCTATTGGAAATGAAACATGAAGATGGTAAATCCGTGTGTGCCCACATTCTAGGAATGAAATCACACATCGATAGGTTAATTATGTTGGGTGTGTCATTTCCCGATGATTTGGCTGTGAACTGGGTTCTACAGTCACTCCCTGAATCATATAATGAGTTCAAAAGAAAGTATTATGTGATGGATTATGACGATAACCTCATTGACCCAACTTACATGCTCATTGCTGCTGAATCAGAAATGATTTGGCGAAGCAATGGAGCGTATTTGTTGGGAAAGTCAACCGACCATGCTTCCGAGGACGTTCTAAGAGAAGCGACTTGCGTTTGCTGTCAACAGAAAGGGCGTTGGATAGAAGTCTGCCCCAAGAGCCTGAAGATTCCAAAGATGGGAGAGTCAAAGAGTATGGCTGTGCTTCAGGTAAAAAAAAATCCACTATCTAACTCCATTAAGTTCCTATTCGTTGATTCTTAATACATGATGTGGTAAGATTGCATTTGAATGTTTTACAGGATCGTTGAAAAGAAAGGAAGCTTGATGAAAGAGCAAGATGAGCCTAATCACAAAGAAATGGATCTTGATCGCATGGACTTGAAGATTAGATTTTGAGCTTAGATAGTTATAATAGAGTTGTTAGAAAATTTCCTTTTAAATACTTAGTTTTCAATGGATTTTGCATTGTAAGGACAAATGTTTTCCGCTGCTTTTATAAATAAAATAAATTTTGGTTTGACTTATTTATTTGTTTACTTCCTTGCAATGAAATCGTTATGAAAATTGATGTTTGCATATTTCTACAACGAATGAATATGATTCTTAGCTATGTTATTTATGGAAATGTCAAGAATTTACCAAATAGGGAGAGTTTCTCATCGCCCAAATTTCAATTGGACAGAAATTTGGAATCACGCAACTTGGTTGCATGATGAATGAGAAATTTCGTATTTGGAAATTAGACTAATTCGTTGACAAAGTGTCAAGTGAAAGGACTAGGAGATCGAGCACACAAAGTTGTGTGTTGATCAAAGTCCACCACAAGAATAACAAAGATTTTCGTCATGATTTACTAAAAGTTTAGTAAATATGATTATACTTATAAGATTAAGTGTAATTATGAATTGATTGAAAAAGTTTAAATCAATAGCAGCACGAATAAGAAGAATCAAGTAGGCAAAAAGATAAAAGTTTCTCCATTCTAAGAAGAAGGGAGAGTACCTTTTTTTGCTTTATGATAGGTCTTAATGATTAAGAACCATATCTCAATTGATCCTCTAAGTGAGTCTTTGTACAATTGTATGTCTAAGAAGAGGAATCAAGAATTGAAGAAATGGTTAAATCAAAAGGTCAATCATACTTCGTTCCAATAACAAGTCTTAAAGTTAAGATTGTGACAATGAGTGAAAAGTATTAAGAAGGTTTATAACATTCATCAAATGTGGAAAGTTGTGATGTCTTGGATAAGACAAAGGCCAACTAGGACCAATTTATGAAGTGTTTTTGATAAAAGCTACACTAAATCTTGAATATTTGTTTTGTCAAGAAATGGTTATTAACAAGAGAATCTTATATGTCAAGGAGTCAGTGGGAGTCTTAATGGTCTTGAAAAGTTGCAAGAACAAATCAAATAAACCTTATCGATCATCACTAGCACACGAGTTGAGGTTTACAACCTATTGTGTTGACACTATTTTGTTTTCTATACCATTGTAATTGAGTTAATTATGCATATGAGTCCTATGAGTTCTCATTTGAATGCATAAAAGGCAAGGACCTTGATCAATGGAAAGTACATTGATAGGAAAAGGTGAGCTGCTTAACTACTTGGAAGACGTGGTGGGCAGTTGTGCTACCATAAGGCAAGAAATCAATATTAAGAAAGTTCGGTCCATATGAGGTTGAATTTGTCGTAAACTTTGGTTTTAACAAATTCACATGGATAAGAACACATTCACCGTTTAAATCTAAGTGTCATAATATTTCCTCCTTCATGAAAATGATTGTGAGGAAATGCTTTCAGTAAGAAAGATTTTAAGAAGATAGTGATTGTAAAATTGCATTCTCGAATTCGATTATGGTTACGATATCCCTTTCCATGATTTGAATAGTGAGGTTTGGCAATTAGTCTTAATTGGTTGGACACACATATGAACTATCTAAAGCAAATGTGTATAAGCTTAAGAGGCCTTGATAAAAGATTGTCAAAGCACTAAGTATTAGAAACATGAACTTTAGAAATTCAATAAGTATTGTTTTTTCTGAAAGTTAAGATGTTTTGAATACATTTCGAAGCTAGTGGGAGCATAAGTGTTATGTTTTTATAGTAATCATCATGATAGTGGGAGCATAAAAGTTATGATTGTATGATTATTATGGAAAGTTTTGCAAGTTGGTAATATTAATTATAGAAAACACGAGTTATACCTTGCAAAGTCGTAAGGGTTGTAAAGTTGTTTTGCTATAATTAAGGGAGAGAATATTATGCTTCATTTCAAATCTAAAGGATTAGGTTGAAAAATGTTGATAAATTTAGTCAAAGGTACATAGTGTGTTCTTAAAATTTCGATTATGATTACGACATTCCTTTTCACAATTCGAATTTTGAGAACATAGCGAATAAAACATTATGCATCGTGTCCTATACGCTTCGGGTATTGGATCGATTGCAAATGCTTTAATGTTTGACCATTCTAAAATTTTCCAAATGTCTAGCGCATTTAGAGGAAAAAGGGACTAGAATTGGTTTTGACTAAAATAATTAAACAACTATCAAAGGACAATCCAAAGTTCGACGAGGATTGGTTGTTTGTGAGTAGTTGGAAGCATGGTATTGAATGGACCATATCGACATCATTACGAATAGATATGATTCTATTAAGAATGAGTTGTCATATGGAAAATATGGAAGCGTGTCCATATTGGGAATTGAATATTGAATATCTATGTCTAGATTAGAAACTTTTATGCAAAAGGATGTTCAAAGGAATGTACTTTGAGTGAGAGACATCATATCTAAGGAATTGTTTTGTAACAATCTCTGATAGAAGATTTTGTAATATCATTGGCAATAGTCTTTGTGACTTTGGTGCAGTGACATTACGAAAGGATGATTGCATAGAATGTTAGAATCTAGCATATTCTATAAGTAGCAAGAATCTGATATTCTTACACTTATGAAAAAGGATTAGGAGTTGTGAAATGAGAATGATTGGAAATGTGCTCAATTTGATCTATTTCACAAAGTAAGAACCATACAAAACCCAACACATAGGTGAACATTGTGTGCATGCTAGGAGCATGGGATAAGTGTTGTAATTCAAGTAAGAAGTTGATTACCCGAAACGATAAATAATGAGTAATCGATATGGTGATAAATAAAAGGAGTTTTATTTATACTCAAAGGGTTGAGGCCATATGGGATTAGTATTATTCTTGTGTTTCACTTTGCATGTTTTGACTTCCAGAATAATTGAGTTTATTAAGAATAATCAAATTATTCAAACGGGCCACATTCGTTCATATGTTGGAAGTAGATATGAATGAAGACTGTCGTGAATTGGTGTGTGGATTGTCTAAAAGAGTATTAGACATAAGCAAATGTTTGCTGCAACGTTCATGAGTGCTTATGAATATGAATTTGAGCATCGGATTAAACCCACGCTCACTTGGATCACTCTATGAATTGTATCACGAGTGATTGGTGAGATGATAACATCTTATATTCTTGAAACCGAGATGTGTGAGTTGTATTTTGCTAATCGGTTGCATATTGATAATATGTAAACGCACTAGTAACTTGGTGTTATAAAACATATTGTTGTGTGTGATTCGGTGAGTGAGTGCAAGCAAGCATTGTATCAAAGTTTATCCGTTCCTTTTATCCAAAGAAGGATAAAAGCGATATCTTTGGGCCCCTCGATGATTTAGTGATGACAAACGTAAATGCTTGGCCGAGCTAGGGCTAATTTGATTTCTTCAATTAGTCAGTCGTCATAAATCGGAAGTCGAGAAATAGTACAAAGAGAATGATTAGAAATCATATCTCATACGATATCTAGAATGGAGGAATATATGATCCCTTATTAAAGGACACGCGTATCTGATAGGATCAGAGTTGACAACGGCTTTGGAAAGCTACGATTGCAGATCAGGATCTAAAGTCATACGTAGAATAGTTATTAGACTTATCCAAGTGGGAGACTGTTGGATTAGTGTCTAAGTCCATAACTATTTTGGTATGTACTTGACCCGATGGTGCATGGTCATTTTGGGTTGCCTTCACCAAAGCAACTTGATTGGAGAAATAAATAGAGAGAGAGGTTATTATGATTTATTAATATGTTATAAGAATAATATATTAAAGGAGAAATCATATTTGTTTAATTAATATTGGTCAATAATTAATTAGGAATTAATTTTGTGATCAAGTGTAATTAATTAAACTAAAGGGCCTGAATTGTGATAGTTACAAAATAAGGTAAGGATTATCCTAAGTATAGGATGGGCGAATTTAAGGTGATAATGCCTTAGAATTCGACTATGATAAGGATTCAAGGATTATCTTATGGGTTGCTTGGTAAGCAAGCAACTAGATAAGGATAATGACTGAAACCCTATCTGTACACGTATATAAACCCCCTTGGCTCATGAATTCGTGTAAGACCTTCCTAAGGCTTCTTAGGGACGAATTCAATACCTCCCCTCTCTCCTCATATTTTCTCCATTTGCTCTTGGTGTTTGTGAACCATTAGAGGAGTGAAACTTGTGACTCTAAGCCTTCCAAAGTCAAATCAAGGAGATTTGGGATTGTTATTGCTACATAACAATCAAGGTAACATTATAAACTCATTCTTATGTTAATATGATTACTTGTATGCTAGAATTAGGGTTTATAGTCTTGGATAACTTGCATGTACAATAGAGAAACCTAGATCTAAGCATTAGGGTTTGTATGAGCACATAAGATGTCTTATGACCAAAACCCATCAGTTTAAGCATGCATGGGGTTCTCATGGCCCTAAAGATGGCACCTTTATGCCATAAGGACCCTCCAAGGTCACATATCTAAAGATAAATAGAACTTGTACCCTATTTAAGCTATCTTTGAACCTTTAGACCTCCCTCAACATCCCTAGAAAACCCTAATAGCCATCGGAAGTGAGTATGAGCTTAAAGTGCCATAAAGAAGCCATTTTTGGTGCATTTTCAAGATGAAGAGCTTGCAGTACAATCCTTAAACGTGGTGAAGCTTTAGGATCCAACATTTCTTTCTTCTTAAGGAGCTTATGGAGGTATAAAGTCCACACCTTACTCATCTATTGTTTAGATATCTTTCCATTTTTCAAGGGTCTTAATGTGTCAAGACCATTTTCTGATGCCAAAGTTGTAGATCTAGGCATTTAGTGGCCTCTTTTAGCTTAAAGGTGCAAACTTTATGGTGTTTGTGACCTCCATGCAGGCATTAAGTCATGTATTAAGTTCTTTTGGGTTTTTGGGCTTCATTAAGCCATGAATATAATTTGTAAATATTAAATGAATTTTGTTATCTAAATTATCGAGTTGTTACAAAGTATAAGATAATATTAAACACAAAGGAGTACTGATATACTAATTTACTACTCAATCATATTCCTACATACCCAAGTACACAGGGTTATGTCTTTGAAAGACCTAAATCCTTAAAGTATAATATCACACTACGTATCCATTTCCTTTACGGGTAAACTCTCATCCTCTCACGATGCATAGTGATTGTGTCCACCCTCCAAAATGCTACATTTTTTTGTCTCTTACACACATGTATAAACCACCACAATCTTCTTCTCCTTATTATCTCATTTATTGCCACACCCTCCTAATAAGTTTTTAATTGTGGAGTTGAAATGCTAGCTTAACCAACTGCAACCCCACATACTTATTTATGTGAACTCCATTTTTCTTTCATGCTCGTTCTTAGGTGGTATAATATTGAAATTCATACAACATAGCTAACCTTACAACAATCTTATACCTTTTTTTCAATTTAATAAGACCTTGTCACACAACACTATGGTGGTTGCTATCCATTTTATACATACAACATTTATGTGGTGAATATCGTCATCCTTAACACTCTAAATCCTTATGAATCATCAAACACAAGTACGAGAAGCTCTCATTCAGTGGTAGTAATTTGTCTCATCTTTATTAATTTCGAACGAATATTCTTCTAAAGGCATATGCAATGTACCTATTACTAAATAAATTTTAGAAAAATATAAAGAAGTGATCGAAAGTGATAAAACTACAAAATTTCCATACCTTATAAAAGTAAGGGTTTAGGTCATTTTTGGTCATTTAACTTTTGGTTTTGTGCTCATTTGGTCACTTAACTCTTTTTAAGTTTTAAAAGGTCATCAAACTTTTGATTTTGTGCTCATTTAGTCACTTAACTTTTGGTTTGATCATATTTAGTCACTTAACTTTTAAAATTATGGTCATTTAGTCACTAAACTTTTAAATTTTTTCAAAAGTTTAGTCACTAAATAAGCACAATTTTAAAAGTTAGGTGACTAAATGAGCACAAATCTAAAAGTTAAGTGACTAAATGTGAGCAAACCAAAAGTTAAGTGACTAAATGGGCACAAAGTTAAAAGTTTGATAACCTTTTAAAACTTAAAAAGAGTTAATTGACCAAATGAACACAAAACCAAAAGTTAAGTGACCAAAAATGACCTAAACCCTAAAAGTAAACAATATATTTTATAATTCAATCAATTTCAACCAAATATTATATATAGATATATAAAACAAGGAATATATTTAGATAAAGAAAAGAAAAAAAATAACAAACGTTAATAACTTAAATGAGAGTAACAAAAAATTATTATATTATTTGATACTATAATATTAAAAAATTGAAAAAATATTTTCTCAATATATATAATAAAAAAAACTATTATCATTTTTATTTCCCACCAAATCTAATTTCTCATTCCCTCTGATTCCCTCTAATTCCCGCCCAAAAAAGGGATAAATCGATTGTTTACTTGTATCAGATCCTGGGATAAAAGATATGTAACCACATGGACCATATTTGTAATTTACCCTGGTTATTAAATTATTATATGTAACCAAAAGGACCATTTTTGTAATTTCCCGTAGTGGAGTATTTGAAATTGAGCTCGGTCTACAGCTGTACTATTGCCATAACTAATGCCCTATATAAACCCAGTTGTTGAAGTCTTGAAGACGGGTCCTATAACCCCTCTCTTAATTGCTGTCAAAATCTGATGGAACTCGGTTATAGTCTATAAACTGGAACAAATTACTATGTAAATAAAAGACCCGGTTGTTTCTTTAGGAGCCGTGTTATTTATGAATAATGTATAGCCCGGTTTTTTGCTTTAAGCCAGGTCATATAACATTCCTCATTATAAAACCCGGTTTTTACTAAATATAACCCGTTTATTTCAATAATTGGGTTTTATATTGCGAGTCCTATGTGATTTTTTGTAGTAGTAATGGTTTTGGACAACCTCTTCGGTTCAAGTGCACAACCCCAAACTCACCAAGTGAGCTCTAATTGGTCAGCCCCAAGTTGACTTTGTCGACCCATGCCAAAGGGGATTTTCTCGGCCCAAAGGTGATCCACTCAGGCCTAAGCCTAATTCCTTACTTTGTATATTCCTCCTCTTTGGTTGCTACTAGAAAAAGGCAATGGCGGACTACTTATTAGACGAGTTTTTTACATAAACTTTGTATTTTAAAAAAGCATAAACATTGTATTTTGAAAAAATAATTACGGATACACAGTAGGTTTAGAAATAATTACAAAAACATTGTGAAAAGAATTCTTATGCGGACCCTACCTTTTATAATAAAAAAAATATAATATGATGTTTTCATTCATTCTTAATTAGTAATCACAATACAATGAAGGAGAACACACAAATGCATAACAACTTGCATTGATAATTTTTTTTTCATGATAAAGTCAATTCTTTTAAAGACTAAATCCATAGATCTAGAAGATATAACATCGCTATGCATCATCTATTGTAGTCTATTAAAAAACTTCTCGTCTTGAAACCCTCAACCCTCAAACGCATGAGAGAGGATACTCATGTAAGGTTCCACACAAACGTTTTTCCCTCTAACCTATCCAAAAACCAATACGTCAGCCGGTCTAAGGCTTGACCGTCCTTCTACCATATAGAACCCGATGATCATATTCTTAGCTTTCTTGAAAAATGTTGTTGGCCATCAAAGGAATATTCTACTTTACAAGGATTACCAAGTGTAGCAGTGCACTCGACTGTAGAACTGGAGAGGCCAGGGGTGATGTCGAAGCCTTATACAAATGCAAGATGGACAATGGCCATGGACTTTCAATTATCTACGTTTGGCTACTTTTCATGGTGTTAGGGTAAGCTTACTCTAAAAATTCCAGTATTATGCATTCACAACTTTACAATGTCAATTTTAAGGAACCTTATTGCTTATGGGCATCCCTCTTCCTCTTATAAAACATGTGGGCATGGGACATCATATACACTTGCCATGGATATGCTAGTCGATATTGAAGAAGACGTTGCTAAGTTGATAGAATCAAAAATCATTGTCAACCACTTAGGTTCAAACGAAAACACTATAGAGATGATCAACAACATTTGCAAAGAACTTCCTTTTAGAAGGTTCTATTACTTTGATGACTAGCGTGAAATGGATATGCACTACAATAGTTACTAGCCTAAAAACATTGCATCATTGAAGCGTACATATTTTAGTAGTCCACGGAGTATGATTGCTCTAGTTGTTGCAATCCTCCTCTTTTCTCTTACAATGGTTCAGATCATCTTTCTAGAATGCGAGTAAGCTAGCTTGCTGACTCTCCTAGTAGTTTGGCAGCAAGGAAAGGGGCATTCGGGAAGCGACTAGTAGCTTTTGGCGAAGCTTCTAGAAGGCCAACCATTACATAGAGAGATCCATATACCAGTCATGAGCGATAGCAAAGCCTACAGGGGTAGAAGCAGTAGCTTCTAAGACGAAAAAAATTTCAAGTGATTTGTTGTAATAGTTATGAATCTTGTTAAGTGAAAATGATTACATTTTATGAATAAGGGTATAACATAAGGAATGACATGCATTGTGTTGAAGGCCAAGATACCCAGGGTGGGCCGGATAGACTGTAGGTTGTGAGGCGGTCGAGTTAGACCGAAGGTCCGACAAGCGGTCCGTATAGGCTATAGGCCCTACGAGGCATTCGAGTCATGTCGAATGCTCAAGAGCGGTCCATACAGGATGTAGGCTCTGCGAAGCAGTCCAGTGAGGCTAAAGGCTCGATTATGCATGCTATTTTTTGATATGTTATATGTGGTGGTACTTTGGGGGAACTCGTTAAACTTTAGCTTTGTAGTTGTTGGTTCAGCTACATCTGATGATCGCAGGAAGGCGAAGGCGTGACCGTACACATCCTCTATTTATGGCTTTATGATTTTCGGATACTCTAATATGGATAAACAATTTGGATACAATGGTTTTGTAAACATTTTATGACAATGAGTTGTATTTTTAAATTTAAATTTGTTGTGATTTTTGGGATGTTACAGGAAGGTAGTGTCAGCCCATATTATTGAAAGCACATGATCAGTATGGGGATCATGAAGAACCAAAATGGTTTCTAAGGAGCGAGTGGAGGGTATATAATGTAGTATAGAACTAGCATTAATTGTAGTCGTCTCTGTCATTGTTGGCCTTTCGACTTTAGTTGTTCAGAATAAGAATAAGACGTATAATTGTTTTGGGCTTTAGTGGTTGTGGCAGTTTGGATCTAAATGGTGCAAACCTGTTTGAGTAGTGATTCTAAGGTCTCAAGGGCCTTGCTAAAAGTAGTGTCGGTTTGAGTTGCGGGACATAAGAAGGGAGTAACTATGATGATTGGCTCGAGGATTGTAGTCGAAGGTTGAGTGGTCAGCCGATAGCTCGGGGTGTCATTTTCTATGATGGGGTTGTGTTTTTCTAGTCTCTCGTGCTCAAGGGGGGAAAGATCGGATGTGTGTCAATCGAAAGAGACGGTCTTATACTCATCAGTTTTATTGTAAGAAGGTAAATTCCGGGTCACAATAAATCATTTATGTATCACAGCAAGGGAATGTTCAAGGCTTGATTATTCTTTTGGTTCGATGGCTAAGGTGAAGGGCAAGTCGTAAGTAAGATATGCAACATAAATTTGAGAAGATCAGGTGTATCCGAGGAGGCATCGAGATGTTCTTGTTTTGGGTGGGAGAGTTTTATATGTATGTTGGGTTTGTGTGAGTTAATATTTGAGTGTATGTAAGTGATTGTTGAAGCCTTAGAGGAGGATGAGTGTATGTTGAAGCCTAACATACAAATGGTCCTAGCCTGTCATACAATGGGCCTAGCCCGACATACAAATAGGCCTAGCCCAACATACCATTCAAGAGTCACAAAGAAAACTAGCATAGAAGAACCTAGTAGGTCAGCATTGGTTCTTTTAACCCACGTGTAACACCGTAAATTTTCAAACAATTTTTTTTTTCATTTTAAAATCACATAATTCTCATTAACACATTTCATAAGAATCCCAAATTATCAAATTATCAAAACACATATCCATTATAAAAATCCAGGATCCTCAAACATAACTCCATCTCGTGTGTACAATCGAGCCGACGCCTTCCCGCGATTTTGAGAAGTTCCTGAAACACATATCATATAACACGGTAAGCACGAAGCTTAGTGAGCTCCCCAAAATACCACAAATATCTCATTACCCTCTCATGGCTATACTCAAATAAGACCCTCCGGTCAATGTGTCTAAGTGGAACCCTCCGATCCTACAACTTGGGTGGACCCTCCAGTCCTAACTCAGTAAGCTCAGAACAATACACATCATAAATCACAAAGACAATATTCAGGATATCACAATACTCAATATAAACACATAAGATCCTCTAGTCACACAAAGATTACCACTCCAGGTATGTATAGTGAGAAGACTTATCTCGGATGATGAACAACTCCTATAGATGCTGCTGATTCACACCAGCCTCTAACATTGAACCAAATCCCACAATTACCCAATTAAGATCTAAGACCAAACCTCACTCATTAGGTCTAAAGATAGTTCACTACCCGACCCATAATTAACTCAATCTCATTGGGCCCACCAAGGCCCAATACGAAATGGGCTCTCCTAAGGCCCGACTCTTAAACTTAAGTCCAAATGGCAGGTCCAACACAAAGGCCCAAGACATACATAATAGTTCTCTAATCAAAATCTCCAGCACAATAGGCCCAAAATCCCAGGCCTAACTCTTAAGGCTGAAAGTGACTTTTAGCCCAAAAATCCCACAACAAGGTTACGCGGGGTATACCTCATTGGGTACGCTCAACGTATACTCGAATCTTGATGGGGGACTCTTGACCAGTACGCGGCTGGATTTATGCTCGTCATACGTACATACTTGCTTTTTCCCACTCTCTTGATCTTAACTCGTTAAGACTATAGCTATACTCTCATATCTGGACTCCTTAAAGGCTCACACTCCATAAAGTTCATGACTTTAAGCCTTTGCATGCCCGATAAATCTCCATACCTAAATACACTCACTCTTTACTCCCAAAAATTCTCATATCTCATGCATGGGGTGGTTTTAACATCCAAGACCTAATTTTTATGAATCCTCTCCACTAGAAACACTTAAAAGGAAAAATATTAGGCTATGGAGTTCAACAACTCCTAAAGCTTCAAGATTTGGGACCAAAAACCCTAAAATGGACCATAATATGCACTAATAAAAAAGGATGAGAAAGCCCTGAGCATTATACCTTCAAATGATGCCCCAACCATAGGGAACACTCAGATCCAAGGCCTGGACTCCAACACCATTTTCCTCAATTGTCCTACTTCACTTCAAGGATACCACAAGAACACTTAGAAGCTCACAAATGGACTCTCAAGCTAGAGGAACATATATTAGGATTTTTAGAGGGTTGAAGGTTGGAAATTATGGCTAGAAATAAGGCCATCATGTTCTTTAAATAGGGACACACCCCTCATTTCGGTGCCTAGTACCCCCAGCATACTAGGTGGCTCCATTGGAATAGTGTCCAAGGTCATTAACTATTGGTAATATTTCTAATAATAACAGGGTCCTTTTGAGTTGCCCTCAAGACAAAAATTGAGTAAAATAAATAAAGGAGAAATTAGTTTATTAATTATTATGGTTATTAATTAATTAGAAACTAATTGGGATTATATTTTGGGAATTAATTAACAATTTAATTAATTAAAGGGTTGAATGTTCATTAATCGATAGTTGGTTAGTCAAGAATGTTCCAGAACCTTATGGAATTAGGGTTGGATGAAAATCACTTCATCCCACATGGGAAAGGAGTGAAATTTCGTGGTTATGCCTCCAGTCCACATGGGAAGGAGTACTAAACCCTAGGAGGCATCAAAGGTTATAAATAGGGCCTTAGGGATTTCATTCTTCCTTGCACCTTGGCTTGAAGTATTCGCCAACTATTCTTCCTCCCCCTCTTAGGGACGATTTCTAACCCCTTTAGGTTTGTGAAATTGACCCTTCTCCTAGTTATTTATATTCCACTCTTTGGTGTCATTGGGTGTGATACCATTAGAGGGATTCTGGTTTGGCTCCTTTCATCCAAGCAACTTCATGGAGGTTCAAGATCTCAAGCATGGAGATCAAGGGCTACATAAGAGGTATGTTTTCTTACTTATGTTTTAGTTTTCTAGGGTTGATGTAATTAGCATGAAGCCATAGATCCATAGGATGCATGTACACTTAGTTATATCGTTGTTTCGATTTTTCCACTGCCTAGTTTTAAAGTATATCCGATGCGTAGAAAACCCAACAGTGATATCAAAGCCATTGGTTCATGGTTACTTTCACCCTAGCTCCATGTTTTCTATAAAAACTTGTTTGAAATTGAATGATGGAATAATAATTTAAAATTTTGTAATGTGTTAAAACCTTAGTCACAGCTCACGACATGAACTAGGAGTTCACGACGTGAGCTCAGCAGAATTTAGGGTTTCATATTTTTTGCCATTTTTCTTATCGGATTTTGTTGTTGCATAGTCATTGTTTCAACCATGTTGGAATTTGTGGAAACAAGTTATATTGATAATGAAAACCAGATATCGAATGGACAATGTAGTAACTTTTCTTATAATTCGATTCTAGTGTTTCTAAGCAACATAGATTTTGTAGTATATTAATCAATAGTTGGTATTTCATTGTTTAGCAGCAATTGAGAAATCCATTTTTTGAGATTTATGTAGGGTTTGTTAGTTTTTCATGGAGCCACAAAATTGGTATTAAATGTTTACAAGTACCAATGGTTACCCACAAACATATAAGAAACATGAGTGACAATTCTACGATGTGAGCTCTAATTTTTCAGCCCCATGTTGACTTTGTCTACCCATGCCAAAGGGGATTTTCTCGACCCAAAGGTGATCAAGTCAGTCCTATGCTTAATTCCTTACTTTGTATATTATTGCTCTTTGGTTGGTACTAGAAAAAGTCAATGGCGGACTACTTATTAGGTGAGTTTTTTTTACATAAACTTTGTATTTTGAAAAAATAATTACGGATATACAGTAGGTTTAAAAATAATTACAAAAACATAATGAAAAGAGTTCTTAAGGCATGTCGACCCTACCTTTTATAATAAAAAAATATATAATACAGTCTTTTCATTCATACTTAATTAGTGATCATAATATAATAAATGAGAACACAAATGTATAACAAGTTGCACAACTAAATGTTTTGTATGATAAAGTCAATTCTTTTGAAGTCTAAATCCATAGATCTAGGGGATATAACATTGCTTTGCATCATCTGTTGTATTCTATTAAAAAACTTCCCGCCTTGAAACCCCAACCATCGTGTCCACGAGAGGAGATACCTATGTAAGGTCCACACAAACATTATTCTCTACGACCCATCCAAAAACCAATATGTCAACCGGTCTAAGGCTTGACCGTCCTTCTACCATATAAAACCCGATGATCATATTCTTGGCTTTCTTGAAAAATGTTGTCGGCTATCAAAGGAATATTCTCCTTTACAATGATTACCAAGTGTAGCAATGCACTCGACTAGAGAACTGGAGATGGCAAGGGTGATATGTAACACCTAGTTCTTGGTACGTATTTAATTTGGTAATTATTCAATTTATAAGCGCAACTCGATGAGTTGGAATCCCCAAACTCATCGATTAGAGACCATATGGGCCGCGTGATTTAAGTAACCTACTCGACGAGTAGGCTGGTAGAGCTGAAACCCTAATTTACTGGGTTTGCACCCTATTTAAGCATCTTAAACCCTCCATGTTGGCCTGATTTCCAGCCTCCAAGTCCCAAACCTTAAATCCAGAAACCCTAATGCTATTGTGAGTAACTGTGAGCCATTCTAAGTGTTTTAGTGGGTGTGTTGAAGCCATTGGTAGAAGGAAAAGCTTGAAGACACAAGAAGTAGTTGTAGATCCAGAATCTTAGCATCATTGTCAACATTTTTCTAGTATCAAGCCTGAACCTTTCCTTCTGGTTGTTTAGATCTTCTTTTGGGGCTATTTTGAGTGGTTTTGATGCAAGTCCCATGCAATCTCTAGACCATCATTTTGGTCTATTGAAGCCTTTATGGCCATGCATGTGGATAAAGTTCAAGGCTTTACATGATTATTTAGTCTATAGAGTCCTGTTCTTTGATCTCAGGGTCTAGCTCTTAGTTTTGATGATGTGTGGATTAAGACCTTGACCTTTTTAGATTAGGGTTTGAGCTTAATCCTTTTAGAAGGGGTATCAAGGGGTAAAGTTGGAAACTTTACCCTTCTAGAGGATTTTTTTTAATAGAGGTCCAAAATTTAGGGTTCAGATCTAAAGGACAATGGCTTACTGAGTTAATAAAGGGTTAACATAATGATAAAGTCCGCGAGTTCAAGGATGGACTCGATGAGTTGAAATGAAGTATCACGATTTTGTAATAGGGAATGAATCGACGAGTTCATGCAAGAACTCGATGAGTTGAAACACGAAATCACGATTCTGTGATGAATAGTAACTCGCCGAGTTGATTCAAATTGCAGCGTTGACTTTGAATTTGACTTTGGCTTTGGCTTTGACTTGACTAGGGTTGACCATTAAGGGTCATGAATATGGGATGGTACCTAAGGGGATTGTTTTGATTTAGGTAGTGTGTAGAGCTGATTCCGGGTAAGATATGTTTCAACTATCATTCGATATTAGAGGTGAGTTTCCTCTTGTATGACGAGTCAAAGGCACGAATGTCAGACTGTATATGTATTCTAGTATGTTTCGGGCTAAGGTTCGATGTCGGGCAATGCTCATTGTAGGTTTATATGTTTCCAGGTTTCTTTCTGATGTCGGGTGGTTCCTGAGGAATGTTTGTATGCTTGATGTCTTCGTGATTCTTGCATATGTTTGTCTTGTATGTTTCCAGATCTCGGTCTGCTGTTGGGTAGTGCCTGAGGAATGTTTATGTGTTTCCGGATTTTGGCCAAATATCGGGCGGGGCCTGAGGAATGTTTATATGTTTCTGTTATGTGATTATTTATATGAATTTGTTGATACATTTATATGTATACCGAGCTTTTCTCGATGCCAGGCAGAGCCCGATACCGGATTTCAGTCCGATGCATGTCGCCATTAAATCTAATACAGAAGTGAATGCTACCAGAACCACTGCAGTCTTATATCACGCCTAGTCTCCAACGACCTACATTTTCCCAAATCTGATCATACCGTAGCCTACTCACATTCATGCGGCTGACCTGTCGTGGGTTAAATCATCTGAAGGAATATGTGAGTGAATCACAAATTTGTCACATTCTCACTGTCGAATAGGGACCGGTGAATGCTATGGGCCACCCTGTAGTCTTACAACACTCCTATACTAATTGACCACTGGTGAATGCTATAGGCCACCCCCACAGTCTTACTATACCACTATACTAACGACTAACTAATGAATATTATGGGTAAATCCTACAGTTTTACAATGTTTCTACTCTATCTACAAACTAGTGAATGTTACGGGCCACCCCGCAGTCTTACAACACTTCTGCACTATCTGCCAACTACTGAATGCTATGGGCAACACTGTAATTTTACAACACTTCTACACTACCTACTAAGTAATGCTAAGGGCCACCCCGCAGTCTTACCACATTCCCCATGCTACTGGCCACTGGTGAATTCTATGACTATCCTGTACTCTTACAACAACTTCCATACTATCTGGCTGCTGGTGAATGCTACGGATATCCCGCAGTCTTTCATCACTTCCCACGCTAACTCCATCACTGACCATGGTCTTACCACTGATTACCAATCTGAAAACATCCAAAGTCAAGCACACACATGGTTCAACATCCCACACTTAACTCATGTCGTGACTGGGATCCTCAACCTAATTCCTTATAGTTTGCTGCACATCAATTAGATGTTGTCCCAAAGTCGGTAAGTTTTCCAAACTTCCAGTTCACACTATCCTCCATTTAGCCACTTGGGCCACCTTTCCTTTCCTGATGGGGATACAAGCTCATCCCAATTTCATGCTTGCTTCTATCCTGGGTACCTGAACAGTTCTCCCCCACTTCAATCCAACTAAGCCTCTACTTCATAAGAGAAATGGAAGGATTTCCAATCCTTCCTACCTTCTAATGCTCATTCTGTTGGCAACCAACGCTTACTAATGCTAGTGATTCATTACTAGCTGGACTTGCAAGACTATACAACCTCTAAATACTAGATGAACACTTTTTGAATCCCATCAATACTGATAACTCCAGATGCCTTGAAATGAGACCGTATTCAGATCTTGAAGTCCAATTAACCGACGCTCAGAGTAAAAGTTCGGCAGTAGACCACTTCCCTTGGCGACCCCATGAGTCAATCTGAGCACAATGATTGAACCCTCTGAATCATGACGAGGGTGATAACCGCCCTGTTGAACCCTTACCGCAGACCTTCCACATAATGCCCCTGAACCGATCTTGAGTACGAGCTGAGATAACAGTGAACACCCTAAAACAGCAAAAGGGAAACGATCTTGCACTAACAACTAACAATTCACGATATGCAAATGACATATGAAACTACTTAAAGATGTAACCCATATATGAACAAAGAAATGAACCAGATATATGCTTTACCCAAACTGATGCAAGATTCCAACAACCCTAAACACAAATATAGATAACCTGAAAGAAGGAAAAAGATATATACCTGCAGAACTTAACTCCTCTCGACTAGGGCTCTTGTGCTACCTTCTCATCCATCAGTGATCCTCAAAGATGCTGGAGTGGGCGCGCTCACTGCTCCTCCCCTCAACATCGGACAGTCGGCCTTCCTATGTCCCACCTGATCATAGTGAAAACATAATGGGCTTGCCCCCTGAGGGTAATCCCTGCTGACGTGACCACCCCTGCCATACTTGTAGTTGCCCAAACCCCTGGAGCGAAAAAATCCACCGTACAGTTTCCCGCACGTGTTGCACTAACTCCGGTCCTGCTGGTCAGAAGTCTTGGGTCTCTTCCCGGGATCCTCCAAAGCTTGCACCTGATCTGACCTCCTCTTCTCAATGTGCTCCAAATCAAAATCCCGCTCTCAGGCTCTAGAGATCATATTATTTAGGGTCTCGCACCCTAAAATTCTCACGAATTCCCTGATTTCATTTCATAGCATATCATGGTTCCTTACTTTCTTCATCTCCTCGTCTACTACATATTGTGGTACCAATAAAGGCCTCTCCCGAAACATGGCAGTGATCTCTACCGCCGTCTCAGTAGTCTGGCGGAGATCCAGGAACTCTTGTGTCAACTGCTGTACCTCAACCGTCGGTACAAACTTAGCTCGAAACCTGGTCGAGAAGTCTTCTCATGACATAGCATCGACCGCATCATCACCCAAATCACTACTAATCTCCTCCCACCAGTCACATGCCCGATCCTTCAACAAGCAGGAAGCATATCTGACCTTCACCTCATCGGCTCAGAATCACATCCTGAATGCGTTATCCATGTTTGTTAACCACCTCCTATTGATAATGGGGTCTCTCTCCCCATGGAACACTAGAGCTCCACATGTATGGAACTCCCGGAAAGTCAGTGTGCGAGCTCCCATGATGGCCATAATCTCTATATGGAATGCACCCTAGTGCTCGTCCATTATCTCTGAAACTCAGCGAGAGATCTCCCATGGAATAAACTACCGCAAATTCTTGCTAATCAGCTCAGTACCTACACCCGAGCCAGAACCCGAACCCGAACCATCTCCCTAAGAGCTCATCTTGAAACTGAAATACAATCAAGCTAACAGTCTGAACTCGCCCAATAATCATCCTCTCATAAGCTTCTTAGATTCTCCAAGACTCTCATCGATTCAAGTATGGATCCTGCGCTTTTAGTAGTATGGGCCCAATACTACCTTCCACACCTATCTATACTTTCCTCAACAATCATCCTATTTCCTCCAAGTCACTTCTTCAAACCATTATGCCAGTACTCACTGAACCGTACTACTAACCCATTGCAGATATCCTAGGCTTTCCTAGGTTCCTGAACCCTCCCAGTCCTCAGCTGCAGAAGGATTCCGATTAATGTCAGCTAGCTACCTCATGAATATAGCCACATGCAACAGAGATTAGATATCCTTCGAGTAAGAGACTCACCCCTCGAACGGTTGGACTCAGACGAGAGCTGCGCAATAAGGTCAAGTCCACCACTCAGAGATTATCCGGTCTGTGTCACATGTGACTTAGCATATTCACTCAGTAGCTATATCTAATCAAACCATTATATCCTCTAATCAGGAATCTATACTAGCATGTAATTTGAAGGCTCATACAATCAGGAATAACCTAAACATGTCATCCTAGCACTGCCTGATCTATTCTAGCATGCAAATCTACAAGCTCATATAAGCATACAAAGACATCTCTCCTAGATCCTTAGCTCTAATCTATTATGTGAATCACATAATCATATCATATCACATAACAAACATGTATTGGTATTTTGGAAACCACTTACTTGAGCTCGGTTGATTGCATGCATCACACCCCTTTCTTTGCTTACAATTCTTTTAATAAAAATTATTTTCTTTTGAAAATTTTCATACCAAGTCCTCAGTTTGAGTTCAGACACACCCGAGAGTATGCCCAAGTCCTTTAAACCAAGGCTCTAATACCAAGTTGTAGCATCCCAAAATTCATGACCAAAAATTTCATTTTTTATATAACTAAAACACATTTGTAACTTGATTCACATATTGAAAAGCATTTCAAATAAAACATTTATCAAAGTTCATTCCCAGAAATCACATATTGCGATAAACATAGGTTTATGAGATGTGATCGTCCCAGGATCCTTAACTTGAAAACTGGAGGTACCTGAAACCAAAAATGAAAACCGTAAGCATGAAGCTTAGTGAGTTCCCCAAATACCACATACTATACAATAACATCCTACCTAGCATATCTAGGTGCTGGCCTACCCTTCTGTCTCTTTCAACTGGATACTGCCAAACATAACCATGATCCATACATATTTCATAATCAGTAAAGATGCTATGTGCCGATACATAGTCTTGTCATTATGTCATGGGCCGCCACATGGACTTTTTGCCAAGCGGGGGGCACCCCTTGGGTTTTACAGACAAGTGTCAAGAGCCACCTCCTGGTCTTCTATGCAAGAATCACAAAGAAAACTAGCATACATACTACTCTACTTAGCTAACTAGCATACAGTATGCCAGGAGCCACCTCATTGTCTTGCATACATAATGCCTAGGGCTAACCCCCAGGTCTTCCTACAATACATAGTAGTAGACAGTGTGCTAGGAGCCGCGTCTTGGTATTTCATACATAATGCCTAGGGTTAAACCCCGTGTCTTCCTACCATACATAAACCAAATGGGCCGGTATCGGTGCCTTCAACCCATACAAATAGTGAGGAGAATCACCTCAAATGTTGAAACACCCTGCAAGAAATCGGTACTTGTTGCCCTAACAACTCCTTGAGCTATCAATGCCAAAATATCACCCAATTAGCAATTGGGTCCCAAACCATGATCCATCATCCATACTTGGGGGTAAATCGACCATTTACCCCGACCCAACAAAATTCATAACTAAGTCCCAAGCCCAAAACCGACAAGGCCTAAACTGTAAAATCCATAAAAGACCACTAATGGCCCAATTTTCCAAATTGGTCCGAACTCCTAAAATGAGCCTTCCCTTTTAGTCCAACATATTCTTAGCCCAAAATATCTGATTTTTGATGGCGCAAAAGGCCCAAAGTATCGAAGTCTAATTAGTGGCCCAAACTGAGGCCCACTTGTGTGAAACCCACTCTAACTGGGTACACAGTGTGTACTCACATGTACGCAGTGCGAACTGGGTTCGTGACCTGTACTAGCATGCAGTTCATAAGAAAATACACATATAACAGGCACATAAGGCATCCTTACTAGATCCTTTGCGCTAATATAGCATGCAGTTCTCATAAGCATTTCATAACATAAACTAATATGGGTAATTTGGGAGTAGTTACTTGAGCTCGGCTGATTGCATGCACCACACCCTTTTCCCTTTTCAAAGTCCTTTTAGTAAAAAATGTTTTTTCTTCTAAAAACATTTATACCAAGTCCTCAATTTGAGTTCAGACACACCCGAGAGTGTGCCCAAATCCCTCAAACCAAGGCTCTAATACCAACATGAAACATCCCAAAAAATACACTCCAAAAATTTCATTGTAAATGATTCAAAAAACCATAGTTATCAAAAATCATATAAAAATCATAAGTAGTGTATCTCAAAATGTCATCATATCTATCATATATATATATATATATATATATATATATATATATATATATATATATATATATATATATATATATATATATATATATATATATATATATATCGTAGGCTAAACAAATGGTGTGTGCACTACAATCATCTCGAGCTCTTCCCCTTGCTACCAGAAGTACCTGAAACCAAAACTGAAAACTCTAAGAACAAATCTTAGTTACTCTCCCCAAACTACCATATACCATACACATAATCATGCTACTAGGAGATATGGGCCCCCGCCCACACTCAAGGAGATACGACCCCACCCACACTCGGCTAACAATGAGATACGAGCCCAACACACACTCATCTACTATAAGATACGGGCCCCACCCACACTCACCTACTAAGCATACATACAAGTATCACATAGACAACACGTATAATCAAATCTATCAATCAATCTTATATCCATACTCAAATAATGCTAAGAGATACGGGCTTCACCTACACTCGGATATCTATGAGATACGGGTCCCTCCCACACTCAGCTATTAATCAAAACATATATGGGCCAACCTTGGCGCCTTCGACCCATTCAAACCTGGAGGAAACTCACCTCGCAAAATTTATTGCGAAATCTCTCATTAAGGAATCTCTATCGATTGCTCCAACGACTCCCCGACTATCATTATCACAACAATACTTACTCAAAATCCCATAATCCTTCTTAAGGTAAAATGGCCATTTTACCCCTTGGTCTAATTTAGACCATATCCTAGGCCAAATTCCATCTAATCTTTCCAAGCCCACTAATGGCCCAATTTTCTAAATTGGACCCAACTCCTCAAATGGGCCTTCCCTAAAGCCCAAATATGTCCTTGGCGCATTAAATGACTTATTGTGGCCCAATAAGGCGCAATAGATGATAAGTCCAAAGATTAGCCTAATTTAAGGCTTGAAAGTCGTAAAGCCCAAAAATATGAGTATACAGGTCGAACTCCTACGTACATTAAGTGTACAACTTGCATGGCTTATATGGAGCGCGTACTGGCTTGTACGCCAGTGTACTACCCTGTTAAGCCATATTCTTCAAAAGTTCTTATTCCTTAAAGACCTTAAGTTCAAATCACAGATATGGGTCCATTAACATGTCTAAACCCATAAAGTCGATTACATGGTGGCTGGTAACCCACAAAATGGACCCAAACTTGGAATATATCAACTAAATTTCATGAAATTGACTACAACTCATGTATGGTCACAAAAGGACCTTATATTTACTGCCATAAGGACCCATTTAGCACTAAGGGTGGCAACCCCAAGCCTAGAAACGAAGTTGAATCATAAAAATCCATTCTTGGGACCTAAATTTGTCTACGACTACATTAACATAAATATAAGAATTCATGAGGAAAGTTGAAAGCTTTATACCTCCAATGAATGCCAAATGGTGATGATATCTCGGATCCTTGAGCTCAAGATACCCAAGTTCTTCTTCTCCAACTTCTCATTTCTTCATTCATGCTACTAAACACCACCAAGAACTTTACAAATCCAAAAACACACAAGGATGAAGCATGAGAGGCTATCTAGGGTTTCTGAGGTTGAGAGGATGGTAAAAAGACTAGGGTTTGAGTCATAATGTTGCTTTTATATGGCTTACACACTAAAAATTAGGGTTTGGAGTCTGCATGTGTACGCTGCGCGTACACCCTGGTGCACTGCACGTATGCATCTCCTCCCCTTGCACCCAATGCTGCACTACACCCTGTGTACATCAAGGCTACGCCCAGCGTACGTCTTCGTGTGTGTGGTGCGCTACTACCGTGTCGACTCCTTTCCCTTCAAAGAAGAAAGGACCTAAACCAAAAACTGAAAACCGTGAGCATAAAGCTTAGTTATTTCCCCCCATCATACCACATACCATACAATAAAGATACTGCTAGACATATATATGTGCCCGACCTACCCTGTTGAGCATATCTGCATGCTCAACCTACCCTTGTTAGGCATACCAGGATGCTCGACCTACCCCTTGTCAAGCATATCTAGGTGCTCGACCTACCTTGCCAGGCATATCTGGGTTCCTAACCTACCCTTCGGTTTATTTCAACCGACTACGGGTACTATTTCACCCCTACCACTACCACATAAACACATAGCATAACATACTATCAGGCATATATGGCTGCCCAACCTACCCTGCCAGTATATCTCAACCGGGTCTGCGGACTAGTCCCCTTCCTACCACTATCATATAATATCATAGCGTACTAGCACAAATAGCATAACAGATATTGGGATATCAGACAATTATCACAAAGAAAATCATCTCTACTATAATCATCTACTAGTGGGCTGACATTGGTGCCTTCGAACCACTTCTACAGGAAGTTAATTCACCTCAATGTCCTGAAGTAGCTGAATTGTTCTCGGCTCTGGAAATCAACTCACCTCAAACTCCTACACATAAAATCTCATTTAATTACTCTTTCATACTTATAAACCTTTTAAGGGTCAACTATGGTCAAAGGTTAAGATCAAAGTCAACATCCTAGTTGACTCAACTCGTCGAGTTGGTCCATCAACTCCTTGATTTACATGATCCATAAAACTCTAGAAATCTCTATCCTACTCATCGAGTTCTTTCATAAACTTGTTGAGTTCTTCCACATAACAGAGTCGGGACATTTCATTCCCAACTCGCCGAGTTCCTCCTTGAACTCATCAAGTTCTTCAACATTCAAACCCAAAAACCATGCTCGACTTGTTAAGTCATCTCCTAGACTCGACGAGTATGCCCAGTAACAGAAAAGGTTGGGGGACCATGACCCAACTCGCTGAGTTGTATGAACAACTCATCGAGTCCCTCATGGTCTAAATCCATTAAGTCATTTCTAGTCGGGTTCTATGCTTCCAAACCATAGATTTGGTCCCATAGGACCAAGTTACCATGTAAAGTTGCTAACTTTACGTCCATGCATGAGTTATTTAGCTAAAAAGGCCCTAGAAGATGGTTCAGAAGTTGCATGGGACTCCCATGGCCATAATGTTGGCACGTTTATGCCATGGAGTCCCTCAACGACTCTAGATCTGAAGGTTTTTTCTACAGGAGTCATCCAAATCCCAAAGGCCACCATTATTGAACCAAAACATGTAGAAAGAGCCCTAAAACTTGATCTAAACACTCAATAAGCAAGGTAAGAGATTTATACCTCAGTTGAACCATAAATGAACCTCTACTTCTGGATGTACTATTCTCCTTCACTTCCTTGCTCTTTCCTCAAGTCTCCTCTTCTTCAAAACCTCAAGAAAGTACTAAGAATGGCTCAAAACACTCAAAAACGTATTACGGTTTCGTAGATGGGGTTTTGGGTGATGAAGGCTACAAATGAGGCTACCCTGTGGAGGTTAAGGTGCTTAAATAGGGTGCAAACCCTAAAAATTAGGGTTTCAGTCTGGCAGCCCTACTCGTCGAGTTGAGACTTCTCAACTCGTTGAGTAGACTTCATGTCCCGCGTCGAAAATGTGTTTCTACTCGACGAGTTTCGGGCCTCTAACTCGTTGAAGTCGCTTTGCAAAAATGAATAATTTGGTTTAAAATACATATTAGGATTTGGGCGTTACAAATCTCCCTACATATTTTAGATTTCTTCCTCGGAGTCTGCTGCATCTGGGAAAAGCTCAGGGTAGTGCTCCCTCATCTTGTCCTCCGGCTCCCAAGTCCATTCTTAGCCTTTACGATGCTACCATTGCACCTTCACTAACTAAACCCTTTTATTCCTCATATCCTTCGTCTTCTTGTCGAGGATTTCTACTGGTCACTCGATGTAGTTCAGGCTGTCATCCACCTGAATATCCTCTAGAGGCACTACTGTAGAGTCATCGACTAAGCACTTATGCAACTGGGAGACATGAAAGGTGTTATGGATCTGACTAAGCTTGGCTGGCAGATCTAGCCTATACATCACCTTTCCCACCCAGTCTATAACCCTGAAAAGACCATTGTACGTGGGGCCCAACTTGCCCCACTTCCTGAACCAAATGACACCTTTCAAAGGTGAGACCTTCAAGAGAACCATATCCCTGACCTAAAACTCCATGTCCGATCGGCGTCTATCGGCATAGCTCTTCTGCCGACTCTAAGCTATCTGAAGCCTGCTTCGAACCTGCTGGATCCTCTCCGTCATCTTAAGTACCACTTCGGTACTCTCCATGACCCTCTGTCTAACCTCACCCCAACATATGGGGGTTCTTCACTTCCTCCCATGTAACATCTCGAAGGGACGACGATTAATACTCGCGTGGTAGCTATTATTTTAGGAAAACTCTTTCAAGGGAAGGTAGCTATCCCAGCTACCACCAAAGTCCATGACACATGCCGGTAGCATATCCTCCAAAGTCTGGATGGTCCGCTCGCTCTGACCATCCGTCTGCGGGTGGAAAGTTGTGCTAAAGTGCACTAGAGTACCCAACTCGTTGTGAAACTTCTTCCAGAATCTGGAAGTGAACCGTACATCTGTGTCAAAAATCACGGAGACTGGTACTCTGTGTTGAGCTACTACCTCCCTAATGTAGATGTCGGCCAGCTTCTTGGCCGGAATGCTCTCCTAGATCGGAATGAAATGGGCACTCTTGGTCAACCAATCAACGATGACCCAAATCGAATCCACTTCCCGTGTGGTCCTGCGTAGTTTTGTAATGAAATCCATGGTAATGTCCTCCCACTTCCGTACAGGGATATTCAACAGCTGCATCTTGTCGTGAGGCCACTGGTGCTCTACCTTGACCTTCCTATAGGTCAGTCATCTCTCAACATACCAGGCCACATCCCACTTCATGCAGGGCCACCAGTAATCAATAGGATGATCTCTATACATCTTCGTCGCCCCGGATGGATGGAAAATCTAGACATGTGCGCCTCCTCCATCAGGATCTGGAGCACACCACTTGGGTACGGAACCCACACTCTGCGGTGTAGTGTCAATAGCCCACAGATATCATAATCGAAGGAGGAGATCTGGCCCACTATACGCTTATTCTTTCGGTGTTCCTCCTCCGTAGCCTCTTGTTGGGCCTCCCGGATCTTCTCCAGAAGTGGAGTCACCACTATCATTCTCAGATAAATATCTCTAATCGGGGCTGCAAATTCCTTTCAGCTCATTGCATCGGCCACTACATTGGCCTTCCCCGGGTGGTAGAGGAACTCACAGTCGTAATCCTTCACCACGTCTAACCATCACCACTATCACATGTTCGGATTTGGCTGATCCATGAGGTACCTCAAGCTCTTGTGGTCCGTGTAAATAGTACAACAGACCCCATATAGGCAGTGTCGCCAAATCTTGAGGGTGAAAACAACTGTCCCAACTCCAAATCATGTGTCAGGTAGTTCTCCTCATGAGGCTTCAACTGCCTCGAGGTGTAAGCGATGACGTGCCACCTCTGCATTAATATTGTGCGCAAACATGATATGGACGCATCATAGTACACTACAAAATCATCCACGCCCTATGGTAGGGCTACGATCAGAGCCTCACACAACTTCTGTCTCAACGTCTCGAACGTTGCCTGCTACTCAGGCCCCCAACAAAAGATCACGACCTTCTTCGCCAGCCAGGTTAAGGATACTGCTATCTTGGAGAAGTCTTGTATGAATCTCCGATAATAGCCTTCTAACCCGAGGAAACCTTGAATCTCAGATGGAGACTTCAGAAGCTCCCATCTCATCACGACCTCCACTTTAGTTGGTTAACCGAAATCCCGTTTTAGTTGAAAATGTGCCCCAGAAACTGCACCTCACGCAAACAGAACTCGCACATGGAGCACTTGGTATACAAGCTCTCCTTCCTCAGGGTATCCAATATCTCCCATAAGTGCTCCTCGTGCTGCTCCTGCATCTTGGAGTAAACCAAAATGGCATCAATAAAGACTATCATAGACCGATCCAACATCGGTCTGCATACGCGGTTCATGAGGTCCATAAACATGGCAGGGGCATTGGTGAGCCCAAAGATCATCACCAGGAACTCGTGGTGGCCATAGCGAGTAAGGAAAGCAGTCTTCTATACATCCTCACCTCTGCCTCACATTTGGTGGTAGCCTGAATTTAAATCTATCCTGGAAAACCAAGATGCCCCTATAGCTAGTCGAAGAGATCATCAATCCTCGGGAGTGGGTAACGGTTCTTCACCGTTACAATGTTCAGCTCTCGGTAGTTTATACACATTCGATGCGACCCGTCCTTTTTCTTCACAAACGAAATCGGAGTTACCCAAGGCGAACTGCTCAGCCTAAAGAATCCCTTGTCTAACAGATCTTGTAGCTATGTAGACAACTCCTGCATCCGGGGATGAGCCAACCAATATGGTGCCTTGGCTATCGGAGCCACACCTGGGACTAGGTCGATCCCGAACTCTACATTTCTCTTCGAAGGTACCCCAGGAAGCACCTGTAAAAATACATCCGGATACTCTCACACCACTGGCACATCACTCACAGTCGCCCTTCCCGCTTCCTGGGTATCCATAACGTAGGCGACATACCCTGCACAACCCTGCTGAAGGTAGCACCTAGCCCTCGTTGCCGAACACAAAGCCGATCCATGTTGCGGCCTCTCGACCTGAATAATTAGCTCTCCCCCACTTGGGGTCCTAACACGTACCAACTTCTACGCACAGTCGATCACCACCACTTTAGGGTGGTTCAACGAATCCATGATGATGATAAGCTTGTTCCCACGCAACGAAATGGGAACCAAATCCACGAGGTAACGCTCGTCATACAACCTTAAAATGCAATCTATGAAAACCTCTTATGCCCGGACAGATTGGTCGTCAGCGCTCTCGACCTCTAAAGGACAATTCAACATGTTCGAAGACTCAAAAAACCTCTTGCTAAGTGAAAGAGAGAAAAATGATCGGGTAGCCCCCGAGTCAAACAACACCTGTACTAGGATGTCGTTCACATGGAACAATCCTAAGCAAAACACATAAACATAGCATATAAATATCATAACCGACATGTAATAAGATTTAGGGAGAAGAGAACGTACTCGTCACCACGTCCGGTGCGGAACGTGTCTCCTCGGTATTCAGCTGGAAGGCTCAGCTCTCACCATTGGAGCCTCTGTCTTGCCCTGTCGGCCATCCGTGATCTACATGGTCGCTAGAGCTGACACCGTCACTAGTGCTCTAGATGTCAGTCGAGGGTAGTTGGCCTTTTTATGGCCCCTCTGATTTCCATGAAAGCAAATCAAGACTGATGTTTGATTGGTAGGGGTAGGGGTTGTACAATCCTTGCTAAAGTGCTCAGTCTTGCCACACTTGTAGCAGCCCGAGCCCCCATCTCTGCAAACTCTCTCATGTGGTCTGCTACATTTCCCACAGCGGTCCCGACTCTGTTGGCCCTTCGACCTAGAGTCGGATACCTTGGGTTTCTTTCTTAAAACCCCAATAACCCGCCCAGTCGTGATACCAAGTCTTCCTCGTCTCCTTGTCCCCTACATACTGAGGCACGAGTAAGGCCCTCTCCCTGAACTTGGCGGTAATCTCCGAAACCGACTCAGTCGTCTGCCTCATATCCAGAAACTCCCTAGCCAGTTGCTGAAGCTCCACAACCTGTGCAAACTCAGCCCTAAACCTAGTTAGAAAGTCTGACCAGGTCATAGCCTCAATGGATGGGGCTCTCAACGAAATACTGACCGCCTCCTACCAGTCTCTATCTCTTTCCATCAAACATCCTGAAGCGTACTGGACCTTCGACTACTCAGGGCTGAAGTTCATCAACTAAGTAGACTCCATGTCTGCAAGCCACTTCCTGGCCACAATGGGGTCCTTCACCCCGTGAAAGTCTGGCGCACCACATCCCCTGAAATCCTTGAAGGAGAGTGTGCGTGTCCCTGACTGGCTAGATGCTATGTTACTCTTGAACACTCTGAGACGCTCCCTATTAACTCGATGAACCCTTCCTTCATTAACCCAAAAATCAATGGGGTTGCCTCAAGGATGCCTCTCGTAATCTTGAACGCGATGAACTCGCGTAGTCTGTCATCAACCGGCTCGGAACTTGCACCCGAACGTGAACCTAGTCTAGACCCAGACCCTAAACCTCCTATTCTATGATTTTTCACCACCATTCTGAAACAAAACACATAATTGTCAGGCTTATACATAACCTCGAGAGGTATCGCACACTCTACAAGTTCCCTGGTTCTATCTCAGCCCTCGTTGACTAAAGTATGGATTCTTTGCTTTCAATAGTACGAGCCCATACTACCTTCCACATCTATCTGTACTTTCCTCAAGGATTAACTTGACTTCACCAAATCCCTTTCACTACTACTACTCGTTGCACTAATCTCATCCTAGGCTTACCCTAGGATAACTCTCCGACCTACTCTCTGCTATCAGCTGCAACAGCTAGACTCAAACAAGAGCTAGCAGATAGGGGTAGACCTAACCTTCTAAAAGTATTTAATCCTCACAATATATAACTTAACGTATTCATTTTCTAATTAGTTAAATATAACTAGAACTCCTAAAAGCACAAAGCAAGCAGCAGTCGGGCATTGAGTAACCAAACTAAGTATATCCTATTCAGGCCATCATATCACTGACTAATCAGTTCTACATGTAATTCATTAAGCATATATAGCAGGCACATAAGGCATCTTCCTAGATCCTTAGTCCTAATCTAGCATGCAGTTCTCATAGACATACAGTAGGCATATAAGGCATCCTTCCTAGATCCTCAGCGGTAATCTAGCATGCAGTTCTCATAATCATATCATATATCATAACAAACATGTGTGGCTATCTTGGGGAAAACTTACTTGAGCTCGACCGATTGCATGCATCACACACCTTGTTCTTTCTCAAAACTATTTATTTTAAATTTTAGAAAAAACTATTTTCTTGTAAAAATCTTTCAAACCCTCGATTTTAGTCAAGACACCCTCGAAGGTGTGTTCGAATCCCTCAAGCCAAGGCTCTGATACCAACTTGTAACATCCCAAAATTTAAGAACAAAAATTTCATTTTTGATTTAACAATTCATAAAACAAATTATAGAAAACCTCATCAAGTTATCTTATTTCATAAAAAACCATAGATAATATATCTCAAAAGTATGTCATAAGATAATAATAATGTGGTGTGCTGCTACTGTACCGACTCCTTTCCCTTAGAAGAAGAAGGACCTGAAACAAAAACTGAAAACCGTAAGCACCAAGCTTAGTGAGTTCCACCATCATACCACATACCATAAAATAAACATACTGCTAGGCATATCTGTGTGTCCGACCAACCCTACTGAGTTCGTGCTCAACCTACCATTGTCAGGCATATTGGGGTGCCCGACCTACCCCTTGTCAATCATATATGGGTGCTCGACCTACCTTCCCAGGCATATCTTAGTGCCCGACCTACCCTCTTGTTTTTTTCAACGGGCTACGGGGACTATTTCACCCCTACCACTACCACATAAAAACATAGCATAACATACTGCTAGGCATATCTAGGTACCCAACCTACCCTGCCAGTATATCTCAACCGGGTCCGGGGACCAGTCCCCTTCCTACCACATTCACATAATATCATAACATACTAGCACAAATAGCATAATAGATAATGGCATACCAAAAAATTATCACAAAGACAATCATCTCTACTATAATCAACTACCAGTGGGTTGACATTAGTGCCTTCGACCCACTTCTACTAGAAGGTAACACACCTCAAGTTCGTGAAGTAGTTGAACTGTCCTCGATTCTGGAAATAAACTCTCCTCAAAATCCTACACATAAAATCTCTTTTAATTACTCTTTCATACTCATAACCCCTTTAAGGGTCAACTCTGGTCAAAGGTCAAGGTCAAAGTCAACATCCTAGTCAAAATGAACATTTTGGTTGACTAAAATCCTTGAGTTGGTGCATCAGCTCATCGAGTTGCATGATCCATAAAACTCTGTAAATCTCAATCTTACTCGTCAATTTCTTTCATGAACTCATAGAGTTCTTCCTCATAATAGAGTCAGGACATTTCACTGCCAACTTGTCGAGTTCATCCTTAAACTCGTCGAGTTCTTCAATCTTCAAACACAAAAACCACGTCCGACTCGTTGAGTCATCTCCTAGACTCGACGAGTTTGCACAGTAACAGAAAAGATTGGGGGAACCTATCCCAACTCACCGAGTTGTATGAACAACTCGTCGAGTCCCCCATAGTCAAAACCTATTCAATCGTTTTCAAGTGTGGTTCATTGTTTCCAAACCATAGATATGGTCCCCTAGGACCAAATTACCAGGAAAAGTTGCTAACTTTACGTCCATGCATGGGTTATTTAGCTTAAAAGGCCCTAGAAGGTGGTTCACAAGTTGTATGGGACTCCCATGGCCACAAAGTTAGCACCTTTATGCCATGGAGTCCCTCAACGGCTCTAGATCTAAAGGTTCTTTCCATAGGAGTCATCCAAATCCAAAAAGCCACCATTATTTAACCAAAACATCGAGAATGAGCGCTAAAACTATATCTAAACACTCAATAAGCAAGGTAAGAGGTTTATACCTTAGGTAAACCAGAAAATAATGCTCTACATCTTGATCTACTCTTCTCCTTCACTTTCTTGCTCTTTCCTCAAGTCTCCTCTTCCTCAAAGCCTCAAGAAAGTACCAAGAATGGCTCAAAACACTCAAAAACATATTAGAGTTTCGTAGCTAGGGTTTGGAGTGATAGAGGCTGCAAATGAGGCCACCATTTGGAGGTTAAGGTGCTTAAATAGGGTGTAAACCCTGAAAATTAGGGTTTTAGTCTGGCAGCCCCACTCTGAGAGTTTTCCTACTCTTTTATTTCAACTTCAGTTTTCTTGGTCTTGAGGAATTTTAAACCACCATCTATAGCTAATCTTGCTTTTTCAAAATGTTTATCAGGATTTTGTAATACCTTAAAAAGTAAGGAGACAATAATAAACTTGGATCACATAGTAATTTGCATATCATATTGTACACTGTACGACAATTGATTGTGTACAAACTTGTAATATCAATACTCTATGCATATTAAAATAAGAGAAAATTGGACATAAAAATTAACCAAAACTTTAATTATTAGCCCTAATCCAAGCTTGTTTATATAGAATCACCAAGACCTACAAGAGTCATTTCAACAAACACATAATACGCATACCAATTAAACCACAAAGTGATAACAATACATAAAGGAAAAACCAAAAAAGACCAAAAAATATATATCATCCAGAAGGAATAAGGAATAATTGTTTGTAGAAAATAAGAAAGGTGGAAGCTCTATGGAGGGATGTACCTATATATCATTCTTTACTTCAAGTGAGTGTTCTTCATCAATGTGACAACGTAGACCTACAAAATTAAAATCTTCAAATAGAATCACCAAGACCTATAAGAGTCAATTCAATATATATATATATATATATATATATATATATATATATATATATATATATATATATATATATATATAAATTGGAATAACAATTAAACTATAAATTGGTGGTAGTGATGGAAATGGAAAACGTTTCGCTAACCTGAAGTGATGGTGAACTTCTATGGTGACAATCGTGGCACCGTATATAGGGAAAAATTAGGATTCTTAATGATCATTCAATAGTTAGTGAAGAAGAAATATGAAGAAGGGAGAGGTAGTGGGATTAAATGAAGCGACGGGCAATGAAAAAGCCAATCAACATCTAGTGTCTTGCAGGTAAAGGGAAGAAACATGGGTTGAATTTAGGCACACAGGGAGTCGTCGAAATGAAGAAGAATAAAAAGAAACGGAAAATGGAAACTCCAATACACAACGAATAGCAACAAACTAAAAAAACAACAATCAACACACTTTGAGAATGCAAAGGAAAATTTTATATGGAACATAGAAAGAAAAAAAAGGAAAGGATAAAAGAGGCAAATTACCTTGAGAAAATAAAAAGAAAATGGACGAAAACAGAAGGAAAAATGTCGACAAAGAACGGTAATCGGTGAGTAAAAAGTAGAAGAAGATGGAAAGGAGAACACCTAGACAGTGGATTTGCATGGAAAGGTCATCGGGAATAGATCGCGATTGACAAAAAAAAAATATTAAACCCATCAGAACGGAATATTGTTCACAAGGATACCTCTATTTCCATATATATATATATATATATATATATATATATATATATATATATATATATATATATATATATATATATATATATATATATATAGAGAGAGAGAGAGAGAGAGAGAGGAAGGATCATTTGAGAACCTATAGTTTCCTAAGAACCCGAGAACTAATTTTAGACCATTAGATAAAAAATGATCAAGATGCAAGGTGGCGTTGTTGTAAATAAGTTAAAAACTAAAGAGAAGGGGCATGTTAAATAAATCAAACAGAGTGCAATTTTGGAAAGTAAAAACTAGCTTCCAAACATACGTACATATCCATTCCCCCCCCCCCCCCCCCGTCTCTCTCTCTCTCTCTCAAACACACACAAATGCGTTATCATCACTTCGCTTTAGATTACATCTAGATCGATCCAGCTTTCATTGTCGCTGCCACACTCCTTGATCTCACGTTCTTCATAGAAAAAAATCCATTGAAGATGATTTGATTTTGAATTGTTTTATCCACCATCAACTCATTACCCAAAGTACACTGTAATTGTCGACTTCATCTCGGCCTCCTATGTGGATTGAAGACTTGAACGAAGAAGATGATCCCGAAATCTCGATCTCGGTCTCAGTTTTCCTTCACAAGAAGCTGCCTAAATAGAGGTTTTTATTTTTATGTATTTCTTCGGTATTTTTTACCAGATTTCACTTTTTCTTTTAAGCATTACCAAATTTGAGTTGATAAACTATATGCTTATTCGTATACTAAGTTAGTTATTGGATTCAATATACTACGTGTAACACCTCATTCATGGTATGCTTTTTTTTCATGTGTTTTGTGTTTTCTCTGGGACTCGACGAGTTGGAGGATCAACTCGTCGAGTAGGATCGTGACCCGCGGACATTTCAAGTGACCTACTCGACAAGTCAGGAGACTGACTCGGCGAGTAGGTGCTGTTTGAGGAAACCCTAAATATGAGGGTTTGCACCGTATATAAACACCTTAACTCAGCCTGCCTTGTCCCTAACACTCCCCTAGATGATTTCATCTGGTAAATTCATTCGTGTTTTTCTGATAAGTAAAATAACCTGGCAAATTTGCATTTAGCAATTCTCTACATCGTGACCTAAAATTTTATGGAACATACATTAATTTTGAATATAATATTTGAAGTTGATAAAAAATAGGTTCGATTTCAAGGTCTATATATGAATTAAATGTAACCTTGCGATTGAAATTTAGAATGGATTTAAAGGCTTATACATTTGTTGAAATTAAGATATGAGTTTTTATAGATCTAAATGATTGCATATATGGCAGTATCTTCATTATGTTTGGTTGCTTTGTGATTTTTTAGGATAAATCACCCTTTTTCATCCACATAAAATAGAATAAACATGTTGTTTGAGGTCAACATTTTAGAATCACTCATTTTCATTATGAAACTCTATATTTTTATATAATATGTTTTAGATGGCGATCATATATTTAGTTAGAAATTAAAGATTTACCACTTCATCATTATGTATAATGATTAACTTGAATTCTTTTTGTTCACAACATAACAACTTTTGAGCACTTGAATTACACAAAGAAAAAGTAATTTCTAAATTCATTTCTTTTTGTGTTTATAGTGAATTGAACTTGGAATTCCTTTCCTGAAACTGGTTCAAAAGATTCCACCAATGTGGAATAGACTTTCATGGTCATCATTGCTTCCATCAACGGTACTTAATATTTTTATTTTTTCTTTTTTACTAAAGACCAAAATCCTCTCACTACATATACAGAAATAAACAAAAATACAAAAATTTTGTTCTATGCATTTACAATAAACAAAAAATATGTAATATAAATAAAGATTTCATTTTTAGTATTGAATTCCATTCCGCCCAACCAATATTTCGCATTCCGATTTCAATTCCAATTCTAATCTTGAATTTTCATATCTACATTTGTAGTATTCCAATCATAACAATTTTCCAATCTTTAATTTACCTATTTATCACCCTTGAATTCACATGTAAATCACAAGTGAATCATATATGTGTTACATGTGTTTCATATATAATTTACATATGAATCACATGTAATTCACAAGTAGATTACAAGTGATTCACACATGAGTTACATGTGATTCAAATGCAATTCACATGTAAATCACAAATGAATCACATATGAGTTACATCTGATTCATATGTAATTTACATATGAGTAACATGTAATTCACCAGTAAATCACAAATGATTCCCATATGAATTATATGTGATTCACATGTAAATCACATGTAAATAAAAATGAATCAAATATAAGCTACATGTTATTCATATGTAATTTACATATGTGTTACATGTAATTCATAAGTAAATCATATGTGATTCACAAGTAAATTACATGTGATTCACATGTAAATCACAAGTGAATCACATATGAGTTACATGTGACTCATATGTAATTTACATATGAATCACATGTAATTTACATATGAATCACATGTAATTCACAAGTAAATCACAAGTGATTCGCATATGAATTCCATGTCATTCACATATTTATCACATGTGATTCACATGTAAATCACAAGTAATTCACATATGAGTTACATGTGATTCATATGTAATTTACATATGAATCACATGTAATTCACAAGTAAATCACAAGTGATTCATATATGAATTATATGTGATTCACATGTAAATCACAAGTGAATCTCATATGAGTTACATTTGAATCACAAGTAATTCACATGTAGTTCACAAGTGAATCACATAAGAACTATATGTGATTCACATGTAAATAACATGTAATTCGCATATGAATTACATATTATTCACATGTAAATCACCTGTAATTCACATATGATTCACATGTAAATCGCAACTGAATCACATACAATTTAGATGAGCGTTCTTGCATTAATCAATTTTTTTTTAAAATTTTCTAGTAGATTTTTTGAAGAATTTGTGGAAAATATTAAAGAGGTGAAAAGTGAAAAATTGAAGAAAATATGGAAATGTTGCTATGAACAAAATCATCATACTGTGAATCTTTGTAGTTTTTATATTTTTTTATATTTTATTTTGTATCGAATAAAATACTTGTATTATGTTTATAGATTGATTAATATAAAATTGTTTTTTTATGATTACTTACGAAAATTATACTATAAGACATACGCATATATGCATTTGAAAAATATGGATATATACGCACCTAAAACGTTGATTTTTTTAGATTAGATTTTTTTTAAAAAAAAAAATATTCTAGTTTTTGTTTATAATTTATTAACTCTGAAACATTTTATTTTTAGAAATATGCAGTTTTTTTATATAAAATGTACTTCTTTTAAATGTGGGGTTTTTTTTTTAAATACAGTTTAATATATATATATATATATATATATATATATATATATATATATATATATATATATATATATGTTATAAAAAAATTTTGTTTTCTGAAAAAACTCAATAAATCTCCATTTTATTTTAAAAAAATCAAAAATTATTTTTTTGTTTTTTAAATCCGAAATTTGATTTATTATGTTATTTTTTAAAACTTTTTATTAATATTTCCAATAACAAAAAAAAAAACATTAAATGAGTTCGTTAAGATGACGATAATGCCTATAATGAGTAAATTTTAATCTAACGCTCAACTTTTGGTTCTTAGGTATTCGGAAAACTATGAGTTCTTAACGGATCTCACCTATATATATATATATATATATATATATATATATATATATATATATATATATATATATATATATATATATATATATATATATATATATATATATATATATATATGTGTGTGTGTGTGTGTATGTGTGTGTGTGTGTGTGTGTGTGAAATTTTAAATACCAATGTTGAGTAATCTATATATTCAATATACTTTTATTTTACAAAAATAACAATTATTTTTTGGTTTTAATATATTGGAGTATCGTGCCTTTATTGTTTCTTTTAATCTTTACTAGGTGTAAGACCCATGTATTACATGGTTTAATTAAGAAAAAGTTAAATATACAAGTAAATATTTAAGAACTTTTGATTTATAAGAAAATATGAAAAATAATGAATTATTAAAATTGATTTTTTATCTTTTAAATTTAAATAAATAAACAAAATTAACTAATAAGCTTTAATTTGGGAATTATGAAATAAGAAGGTAAGTCCATTAATGAAATTGATATCATTTATTACTACATTTATTGTAATTCTTAAATTAAAGTATTATATGAAATTTATTAAAATAGAAAAACTCATAAGATTACATGTGGAAAAGAAATTAATTTAAAATAACCACAAAATGACATTTGGAAATTTGAATGAGAATGTGTCATGTGGCAAAAACATTCTTCATTTATTAGAGTAGATTTATTATAATTGTTACATTAAAGTATTATATGAAACTTATTAAAATAGAAAAACTCATAAAATGACATGTGGAAAAGAATAATTGAAAATAACCACAAAATGATATTTGGAAAATTGAATGAGAATGTGACATGTGGCAAAAAATAATCTTCATTTATTAGAGTAGATTTAGATTAATGGTTGGTCATCTGTATTGTTCAATTATGTGTTTACTTCTGGTTAAGTGGTTGTTAATTACTTTATCTGATTTTTGAAAAAAAAATGAAATTGTATCACAAAAACAAATAATTCTAGAATTGAATGAAACAAATAAAATTTAGTACAAAAAATAGTATATGCTCAAATAATAATATAACGTGAAAATAGGCCATTATTGTGTATCTCATGCAATTTGTGCAGATTGTAAATCTTGGTGCAACCTTCTATGCTCGATAATTGACTATCTTTTAAACTCTCTAAGAACCTGATAGGTTTTAAGAATTACAACATTCTTATGGTGCACATGCAACCCTAATTGGTTTGGATCTATGTTTTTCTCTATTGAACATGCAAATACAAACTCCAAAGCAGTAACCTTAGATCTAGCATATACAATTCGAAATTCATATATATATATATATATATATACATATATATATATATATATACATATATATATATATATATATATATATATATATATATATATATATATATATATATAGATATATTAGGGTTAGAAGATTACCTTGCTTGTTATATTGTAATAAGAAGATAATACTTAAAGTCCTTGACTCTTGAAAGCTTAGTACCCCAAGTGTTGCACCTCTAAAGGAGTCACAAACACCCTACGCAAAGGATGACCTAAGAGGGAGGTGAAAATTGGCTACTCTAGGGTTTCATAAAGCTTAGGGCCGAAATTACTTATGGTGGGGTTCTATATATTGTTGTAGCTGCTAATGTTTTCATGAGGAAACCGTAATTCCTTGCTTAAGGCTCAAGCAACCCATGGACCCCCTCTTTAGATCCCTTGGACAAAATCTATAAGGGAATCTATAAGGCCTCCTTATAGGATTTCGTCCACTCTACTCTATGGAGTCCATCAACCCAGTTTTGTAACTATCAATGATTTGCAAAACCAGTCACTCCATTATTAATCATTTCCTTTAATCCCAAAATTAATATTAAATTAATTTCTTATTAATCGCTAATTAATAATATGATTTCCAAACAATATATTAATATTGTAATATATTAATAAAATTATTTTCGAGTACCAATTTATTATTCCAAATAATAAATCCTACTCATTCTCCACTTGTCATCCTGTCAAGTTGCATGAGTTAAGGCAACCCAAAAAGACCATGCTACAAATCAAATCAAGTACATATAAAATATAGTTATCAGATTAGACACCTAATCCAACAGTCTTCCACTTGGATAAGTCTATTAACTATTATTGCAAGTATGACTTCAGAATTTGACTAGAAATCGTAGCTTTCAAAAGCCGTTGTCGAACTCTGATCTTACCAGAAACACATCCTTAAGATAAGGGATCAAATATACCTCCGTTCTACATGATATTGTATGGACATGAGACATGAATTATAATCACTCTCTCTGTCCAAGGTTTGTTTCTCGACTTTCGATTTACGATGACTGACTGAGACTACAATTGAACACATCAACTTAGTCCAGGCATGACCAACCGCTTAGGTGTCATCATTAAATCATCGAGAGGCCCACATATATCGCTTTTATCCTATTTAGGGTAAAAGGAATGGATAAAATTCGTCTCATATGCTTGTACAATTCACTCATCAACTCACACACAATAATACATTTTATAACATCAAGTTACTGACGCGTTTACGCATTATCAATGCACAAACAACTTGGAAACAATAACTATATGTATCTATTTTAAGAATATAAGATAACATCGTCTGACAATCACTTGTGATAAAATCCATGAAGTGATTCAGATGAGTGTGTGTTTAATCTAATACTCAAATTCTTATTCCAGGAGTACTCATGAGCACTGCAACAAACATTTTCTATGTCTAATAATTTAGACAATCTACAGTCGGATTCATGATAGTCTTACCTCATTACTTACTTCCAAAGTGTGATCGAGTGTGGTTGTTTGAATCACCTAGTTATTCAAGAAGTAAAACATGCGATGTGAAACACAAGAATAACCTAATTCAATATGGTCTCAAACTTTTGAATATAAATAAATTTTTTTTATTTAATAACCATATTGATTAGAGCTTATTCATTGTTTACTATTTTGACAAATCAACTCAATACTTAAATTAAAATAATAGTCATCCTATGCTCCAAGCATGCACACTATGTTTATCTATGGTCCTTACTTTGTCGAATAGATCAATTGACATTTACAATGATGCTCGTTTCACAATTCTCTATCCTTATCACAAGTGTAAGAATACAAAATTCTAACCATTACTAGATTCTTGTAAGAACTAAACTTACATGCAATGTTCCTTTTGTAATGTCAAGGTAACAAAGCCATAGAGACTTTGCAATGATATTACAAAGCATTCAATTGAAATTGTTACAAGACAATTCTCCGTAAATGAAGTCTCACATTCAAGGTACATTCCTTGAACATCCTTTTTGCATAAAAGTTTTTAACTTACACATAGATTCTTAATATCCAACTCCTATTATGGAAACATTTCCATAATTTCCATATGGCTGTCCATTCTTAATAGAATCCTATCTATTTTGAATCATATCAATATGGTCCATCCATTACCATACTTCCAACTATCCCAAGCAACCAATCTTTGGTAAACCTTAGATTATCCTTAATAGTTCTTTAATAATTTTAGTCATATCAAGTTTTGGTCCTTTTTCCCTTTTAACACGCTAGGCATTTGGAAAAATCAGAATAGGTGAATATTATAGCATATGTAATCGATCCTATGCCCGAAGCATATGACCTATGATTCATAATGTCTTACATGAAGACATGATACTAGAGCTGTCTCTTGCTATAATATTTCTATATATAGAATTTCCTATGTTGAAACATTTCAACATGAATTCATATATGTTCAGGACTAAGTTCTATTAAAATTTCAATCTAAACCATTTAGATTCAAAATGAAGTATCAATGTCCTCTCCCTTAAACCTTACTATAGCCACACAATTTCCAAATTCTGAAACTTTACAAATTTAGAACTTTATTTCCTATAAAAAAACTATGCTAAATTGCAACACTTAAAAAAATAATCATGCTCCCACTAGCATAACAATTATGTTGTTACCAGCATAACAATTAAGCTCCCACTAGCTTTAACATGTACTCAAAAATCAACTGGACTTCTAGAAATCAATACTTATTGACTTTCATACCACAGTTCAGATTTCTAGTACAAGGTGCTTCGATAAGTCTTTTTCTAGACTTCTCAAGCTCATACATCTTTCATTAGATACCAAACTTCAAAATATTTGTCATTTCTCATAATTCGAACTATGAAAAGGGATGTCATAATCATACTCGAATTTGAGAATGCAATTATCACAACTGCTAACTCTAATCCTTTAAAATCTACTAGTGAAAGCGTTTCCTCACAATCATTTTCATGAAGTTGAGAGAAACCTCTTACCACTTCGATTTTATGGTGTATGTGTTCCTATCCATGTGAATTTTTGATTTCCAACCACTATCATAAAGACAAGGTTTATGAAAAATTCAAACTCATATGGACTGAACTTGCTTATTATTAATTTCGTATCATTCGGTAGCATAAGGGCCTACCATTGCTTCCAATTTATTGATCAGGTCACCTACACTGATCAATGTACTTTCATTGATCAAGGTGCTTTGAATTTTACAATCAATTGAGAACTCATAGAACTTACATACATAGTTAACTTAACTGGAATAACATAGAAACAATAATATGTCAACACGATATGTTATCAACCTCAGGTCGTGTGCTAGTGATAACTAAAACGTTTATTCTTGATAAGCTCTTGAAACTATGCAAGACCAATAAGACTCCCACTGACCTCTTGACATATAAGACTCGCTGTCAAGCAACATTCCTTGAAAAAAAATTCAAGAGTTAATGCGGATTCTTATCACGCTAACACTTCATGTAAATGGTCTTAGTTGGTCTTTGTTTTAGCCAAAACATCACAACTACCAATTTCAAATGTGCAAGAGTAAGAAACATTTCTACTCCAAATTTCATGAGGTGTTGTAAACCTACTTAGAACATGTCACTCAAGGTACAACTCGGAGTAACTAGAGTATGACTCCAATACTCGACTTTGGAGCGAAATATGACTTATCTTCTTGATTTAGCAATTTCTACTATTCCCGATACCTCTTATTAGTCATGCAAATGCACTAAGGTGTCCTTAGAGGATCAATTGTGACATAGTTCAATAATCATCAGGATGATCATAAAACACGATACTAAACTGCTCTCTTTTCCTTTCAGATTGGAGAAAATTTTATCTTTTTGCCTAGTTGATTCTTCCTATTCGTTCTGCTATACGTTGAAACTTTTCAAGGTATTAGCATTACACTTAATCTTGTAAGCATAACCATATTTGCTGACCTATCAGTAAATCATGAAGAATAGATTTAATCGTATTTTTGTGGTGGATCTGACCTATGCACATCAATGTGTACTAGATCCTTTAGTCTTTCACTTGACTCACATATACATGTGACCAAGGAATTAGCATTAATTTCCCAATGATCTAGATTCTCATACATCACACAATTCAAAATTGCATGCTTTCAAGTTTCTGTCCAATTGAAGCTTTGGAGATGAGAATCTCTTTTCATTTTGTAAATTATGACACTACCACAAATGATATAACCAAGAATCAAATCCATTTTCAACATTGCTCATAATAGAAATATAAACACCAATTTTCATAAATTCCTTTGCAAGGAAACATAAAATAAGATAAAATCAAATTTTATTTTATTGAAAAAGTGTGGAAAAAAAAACTTGTCCTTCAATGCAAATATAAATGAAAACTATGTATCTAAATATTCCTAAGCAATTTATCATAACTCTAAATAGCAACTCAAAAATCTGATCGTTGAACCATGTGATTGAAATCCATCTTTTCACGACCAGACTCAACTTGCTTCTTCTTTTAAGCTTCCTTATTTCTCTTTAATCCTACAAAACATAAAAATGCAATCTTATCACATCATATATTAAGAATCTATAAATAGGAACTCAATAGAGTTAGATAGTGAATATACATGAAGTAGAGTCATACAATTTGACTTTACTATCCTTGCGATCATTCAGGTAGATATGATATCTTCGCTTCAATGCCCCTTCTCTTGGCAATAGAAACATATAGACTCTTTGCGAATCACAAATGGGACTATCTCAGAATTTGCCTTTCTCTTATGATCAAACTTTTTGAACATGGCTGATTTCTCTCCTTTAGGCGGAGAAACCATTTCTGGAATATCACCTTTTCCATCACCAATGTCCATGGAAATTTTGGAGGTAGATCTTCCAGACGAATCTGCTTGATAGGTGCGCCAAAGAATTGTTGCTTCAGCAGCAATTAGGAAGTAAGTCAAATCAATAAGGGTCACATCGTGATCTGTCATATGTCTTTAACCAACTGACCATATGACTCGGAAAGTGACTGAAGAACCAAGTCAACTACCAGCTCCTTTGGAAAAACGACACCTAACATTCCCAGACTGTCAAGGTGCAACTTCATGTTTAGAACATGTGCACATACAAAGTTTCCATCTCCGTGCTTGCATGCCAATAGGGCTTGAGTAACCTTGAACTTTTGAAATGGATGAACCCATGGGTTAAGGAGACTTACTGGAGGAGGTAGAGGAAGAGAAGTATGATTTCTAGTTCCAACAATGCTCGAAGAAGGGAATGATCTTTCACCTTGATCGACACTTGGAAGATTATCTTAGAAGGAAAGCCTTTTCCATAAGGATGAGTAAGACCATAGTTGTTAGAACTAGACATCTACAAAGGGAGAAAATTCAAGTTAGTTGATTTAAGACCTTAATATAACACCAAAAATGAAATATTAAGACTACGACCCAAAACAATAATTCACAATTCAGAAGAGTGATGCCATAATCCAATTGCAAATTATTTGAAGCTAAGTAAAGGATGATTTATCAAATCCACCAAGAAAACAAAATTTTAAATTAATTAGGTTTTAGATGAAATTCCTAGATCTTTATGAGATTCATTGAACTTTTCAATGGCACGTTTAATCTCGATTATGTCCTTCAAGCTTGTGATAAGGATACTAAGGATCACAAACAAGGTGTGAATAACCATGCAAATTAGCTTCTTACTTTCGATTTCATTTATCACCTAATCAATGTTCCGGTTAACCACACACGCTCCATTGATCAACGATAATTTACGAGAAACCCATTTCCATCCTTCATTAGTGCACATTAGTGTGCCACTTAACCATACAAGCTCCACTAACTGACCAATAAGGCGCAATGTGCAATTTCATGCGTTAGCGTCAAATTCACATTTTCCTAAAGTAACTAAGACTTAAGAAATTATAAAAGCATTTAGTTACTTTATAATTCATTTTACTTTTAATGAGAGTTTAGTGTCCTATCCTACCCATTCGGATAACGACCCCCCACTAGTCAAGAGTACGGTGGGTAAGAGTGGATACATAATGACGGTCATTTTACAGGCTGCTTCCTTAAACACCCCTTATAGACCATCTTCGTGAATGAGGCATACTAACCGTAAGACTGGCCTTTTCTTTTATATATATATATATATATATATATATATATATATATATATATATATATATATGTGTGTGTGTGTGTGTGTGTGTGTGTGTGTGTGTGTATGTATCTAAACTTTTAATCATATATAATATAAGGGTTTATTTTATACATTTAAAATACTAAGTGGTTTAATCTTTTAATTTAATCAAATTTAAACCTATCAATGGATTTATTAATAGTCTTTTAATTAAAACTCTTAATTAATTAGTTAATAAAATTCATGAGGCGTATTCTTAAACTACTAAAAAATATTAGGGTTTTACCCTTGAAGTTTTCAAAAATTAAAACTTTTAATTTCAAATTCAAACTATAAAACCAAAAGGGTGTAATTTGAAACTTTTTAAAATCTAGGTTAACGTTTTGATCAAAATAATCTTATATTGTCCATATTTGACCAAAATCCATTAATTTTGATAAGGATATGATGATACCAATAAGAAAAATCGATTTTAGGTAATAAAAACAAATTATGGTAATTATCCAAATCAAAATCTGATCAAAAAATCGAATTTTTAGGTAACAGACGAGTCAACTCGTCGAGTTGGGCTCTGAACTCGTCGAGTTCATGTCGCAGACAGCAGATAATCGATTTCTTGATCTTTTGTTAGTCTAGTCTTGCATCAATTCAATTCAAAAACATCCTAGACTTTGATACCGCTGATAGGTTTAAGCATTACAACATCTCTATAGTGCACATGCAACCCTAATTGCTTTCGATCTATGTTTTTCTCTATTGAACATGAAACTACAAACTCCAAAGTGGTAACCCTAGATGTACCATAAAAAATTCGAAATTCATATATATATATATATATATATATATATATATATATATATATATATATATATATATATATATTAGGGTTAGAAGATTACCTTGCTTGTTATATTGTAATAACAAGACAATTCTTGAAGTCCTCAACTCTTGAAAGCTTAGTGCGCCAAGTGTTGCACCTCTAATATAGTCACAAACACCCAATGCAAAGGATGAATTAGGAGAGAGGTGAAAATTAGCTACTCTAGGGTTTCATAAAGCTTAGGGCCGAAATTCCTTATGGTGGGATTATATATATATATATATATATATATATATATATATATATATATATATATATATATATATATATATATATATAGATGTGGCTGCTAGGGTTTTCAAGAGGAAACCCTAATTCCTTGCTTAAGGCTCAAGCTGCCCATAGACCCCCTCTTTAGATCCCTTGGATGAAATAAATAGGGTCTCCCTATAGGATTTCGTCCACTCCACTCTATGGAGTCCATCTGCCCACTTTTGCAACTATCAATGATTTGCCAAACCAATCCCTCTGTCATTAATCAGTTCCTTTAATCCTAAAATTGATATTCAATTAATTTTTGATTAGTCACTATTTAATAATATGATTTCCAAATAATATATTAATATTGTAATATATTAATAAAATCATTTTTGAGTACCAATTTATTATTCCAAATAATAGATCCTACTCACTCTCCACTTGTCATCGTGTTAAGTTGCATGAGTGAAGATAACCCAAAAGGACCATGGTACAAATCAAATCAAGTACATTCCCAACATAGTTATAGGCTTAGACACCTAATCCAACAGAGCCACCATAAGAAAATTCCATAATTCCCTTTATGGTTAGACTATAGTGGTACGTTTGGTCCCTTCACAAGAATAAGTGAGAAACAATCAACAAGCGTTACGTTGATTGGTTAGTTGGTTTGGTATCATAATGATTGATAACTAGTAGGAATTTGTAGATATGAGCTCGCATAATTATGAACCAAGTTACAACTTCTAGAAAATAGCCTTCATATATAGTGAGAGTGAACGTCCATTTAAAACCCCCAAAAGCCAATAGACATTTAGTATATTAACGGGGATGAATAGTTTTACAAAAGGTTGGAATTAACTAATCATCAGATAACATTTTCTTATAAGTGTTTATTACTTAGGTAATGTAATTAAAATACATGTATAACGTATCACACATAGACCAAGTTAGGTAAATGGATTTATCAGCCTTGTCAAGCCAATCTTGAAATTCGGTGTTGAAAGTTATTGGTACAAATGTTCACTTAGTATCATCCAACCTCTGCTCTACAAGAAAGGAAATCCAGAACACGCATGATGTCATGTCAATCAACACGTCTGTTGGAACATAGCCTTGTATTACAGTTGGTTCCTAATTTTAGCAAGAATATCTACAACAATGGTAGGTTTGTAAGACATTGTAACCAAAGAATCAAAAAATATGGCCATGTTGCAAAGAAATTTACTTTTAATACAACACTGGACATAATATTTTTGTTCGTTATGTTGCTCCAGAATGGATTGTTCTAAACATTCTCAACAGATTCATGATATTATGGACTTGTTCGTTGTTTTGTAGATATGTTCTTCGTGTTATGGAATACCAAAATCATTATGGAATTACCTACGACACATTTTATTGTAAACATAAATACTATAATAATATTTTGGGTCTTTACTATTACTAAATAACTACCTACCTATTGCTCCTAATATCAGTTAATACAAAATTATGGAGCCATGTTGTTAGTGATTTTAGTGTCAACATGTAAATTTATGTGATTCAAACTAACATGAGCTAAAGGGCTTCATAATTTGTACTCTAATATATGTATTATTTGTGCAGAGTGCACGCATGTATAAGATCGAATTAGAAGTTGGTTCGATGACAAGTTGGGGGTCCAGGGGTAGCACCCCTGGTTGTAGGGTTTCCAAGTGGTAGCACCCCTTTTGATGGGGTCTAGGGGCAGCATCCCTAACGGGGTCCATTGGGTAGAGCCCACGAATGGGGTCCAATGAGCAAAGCCCCTAGCGAAATTCGTTAGCTTAGGAAACTCTAAATCCTCATTAAATTAAGGATATCCTTGACTTGCTTCCAAAGCAACCCATGAAGGCCAACCCTAAGAGGAAAACCTTAATCTCGTTTATTATATAAACGGATCTTCTCTATGAGAAGAGACACACGATCATTAGCTATATTCTCTTCAAACAAACATAGAATCATTCTAGAAATTTGGCTTATGATTTTTTTGTCTAGATTCGTAAGTGTCTTCTTGAATTATCCTATGCTGAATTTCTTGCAACCCAGACAAAGATAGAAATATCAGTTTAGAAAATGTTCACACGATCGAAAAGGTATCCAAATTTCCAAGAGAAGACTAATTGGGTGAATAACCTTCCCGTAAAACCTCCAACTTATCGGAATGCCTTAGGTACTCTACCCATTTTGTCCTGAGCCCGATACAAAATGGGCATGGCTCTAGTCGAATAACTCAAATCCAGAATGGCACATTCCAAAATAGATGGTTATTTTTCAAAAAAACCAAATTATATATGGTTAGTTTATTCAAAATGTCTTAGATATTTGGTGTGATTATTCATTTTCACTTTTAAATAGATAAGATGATCCGTCTTATGGATGTTGAATTAGATAAGATGATCCGTCTTATGGAAGTTGAATTAGATATTTGGTGTGATTATTCATTAGGCCCAAGCCTTTCCAATGGGCCTTTTCCTAAAGCCCAATAATTTCCTTATTTCATAAACCTGTTTTCATTTGGTCCATTAATAAGCCAATCACCAAAGCCCAAAAGAAGGCCCTACTTGAAGCCTAAACATTAATCGGGTTTTCACATAAATGGATGTTTAGGGTTAAGTGTTCTTAATTAACCCATTAAGGACTTGATCCATTAAGAATTTAATTTATTATGTCCATTACTTCTCTAGACCAAACATACAATGTGGTCGGGCGTAATTCAAAATTCCAAATCCAACGGTCCAATGCGGCTCCCGACAAATCCAAAACTTACATTCCCAAAATTAGGGTTTCCAACCAAATCACAAACCAGTTAATCCAATAGTTAAGTTTTTACATTAATTAAAGTCTAACAAGTCGGGTGCCACCCTCAACGACCTCGGGCAGTGGTGAGTGGCGTTGGTTCACGGCGGCAGCCACCACCTCACGGTGGTGGTGGTTATGATCTTAGGACAAAGAAACACTAAAAGAACTCCAAACATCAATCCAAACACACTCGAAATCCCACAGCCACTGGAGATGGTGGCTAGTAGTGTCGGAATAGCGGCAGCCGGTGGCAGCCACCACATCACGATGGTGGTGATAAGTTTTCTTTGGTTTCCTGGCCATGAAAATCCATACAACATTAGACACGTGAATTATGCTCACACACACACCAAATATCGCACACAACCACCCCCACGGTGGATGTGGTGGCAAAAGAGATAGTAGCCACCACCTCACAGTGGTGGTGATTGCTATTCCAACCAAAACATTGCTCATACAACCCCCTTGAATACAGAAAACCGCATGTATACTCAAATACACACCCAGACACGCACACAAAGCTACCTCTAACGGTGGCTGGTGGCAACAAGAGACGATAGAAGGTGGTAGAAGGAACATAACTGCCCTGGACACAACAGGTGGCGGTCACAGAACATTGACAGAATGAACGAACCACATGGCAACGACAACGACAACGAGCAACTACAGTAGCAACAAATAGGATGAACCAGGGAGGGGTTGCGCCATCAACGATGAGGAAAATGGCGGCTAAAGAACATGTTTATCCGGTCTCCCACGACCTCAGTCGGCTCGTAACACTCATATTTTCCGGCCATGCGAGCAACGGCGGTGAACTCGGTCTCCCACGACATCTATCGTTGTGTGACTGAAGGCGGCGACGGCTGGAGATAATCTAGCCTTAATGGAGTAATTAAATAGATTCTTGTCCTAACAATTAAGATATCTATAATAAGTAATGGTTTCACTCGTTATTATGTGAAACATTGTGATGGTATGAAAGCATTAGTAACTGATGTACTTGTGAACTGACAGTTACACAAAGCGATAATATATGAATAATGTGATGTAAATTTTTGTTGTAACCATTAATAAAGAGTTATGTTTTTCTGCATAAAAGGAATTCTTCCTACAATCATTTATGTAAAGCCCGCAAATCCGGGCTAGTCAATTTAGAGACAATAGGTGTCGAAAACGACTTGTCGACAAAAGATTATTTAGAATAAATAATCTTAACCAAGTTGTAGAATATGTCTCAAGGTTTCCGTACATATAAAGAACACTGAAATCCAAGTTATAACAAAGAAGTTATGACCCGTTGAAGTTTTGCGACGGAACCAGTACGATACCGGGAAGCGTAAATAGTGAATTTACGATAGAGCAAGATTTATCCATAACGATCTAAATGAAATTTGTACGTAGAATATGTTAAATTAAAAATATCGATAAAAAGAACGCCCAAATCTGACTTCGTATGAAGAAGTTATGATTTTTCGAGATTGCTGACGTGGCACAATCCTAAGCGTTGCTTGATGCCCAAGGCTTCGCTTCGGATGATGACACATGGTGCGAGGGTTACACCCAGCGTAACCGAGGAACACCTCGCGTACGAGGTATGCCCTGTGTGCGAAGAAGGAACGCCCCGCGTAGTCGATCTGCTTGGTCCGAAGAGTAGCCACGTCACCCTATCCGAAGCTCGCCATCGGGCATCCTTATCCGACGAGTACGCGCCGCGTAGCCAAGGATTACGCCCAACGTAGTTCGAGGCCTCGCAGCTATAAAAGGGGGCGAGGGTCTCCGGATTTTTCACATATTTTCACACCAATACTCTTTCTCTTTCTAGTTTCTTTCTCTCTCTAAGACCCCAAACCACCCCAAAACCCTAGGTAAATCCCCTAGCACCCGAGGGAAGCCCCGAGGCTCCCGGAGTCCCGAGAAAAAGAGCCTTTCGGTTTTGAAACGTTGCTCCAAATAAAGTTCCGATTTTCGATAAAATTCGCTGTAAGTGTGCTACGCTTACGCAACTCTTAATATAGCTTTCAAATAATTATAGGAATGTTATTAGGTCCGTAAAATAATTATTTGGGCTATTATTATGATTTATATTGAGTGTTATTTAATGCTTATATAATAATAATAATAGTCAGACTATTAATTTGTTGTGGTTATCGTTAGATAAACCCTAGTGGTATTGGTACTAGGTTTTATCAAAGGAAAATCATTTTGAGAGTATCGAAGCACTGTCCGAGTGCTGAGTCACAACCTTTCAAGTGAGTGCATGGTCCCTTTCATCTTACACATAGATATGAAGTATTTTATTATAAATTACGTGATATGTGTGCATATTATCTGAATACTTGTTGTCTATGCTAGTGAAAGATTTTTATACATGTTTTAAATGACGTAAATTGTATAAAGTATTTTATATCTACAAAATATGTTGGTTAAAACATGGGTAGATGAATGATGAGGGATAAAAGCGAATATAAAGGAACATTAGTATCATGGACCTAGTGCCCTATAGGTATACATTGGCAGCAGTGGACCTAGTACCCTATAGATGAGCACTGGCAGCTGCGCCACAACCCGTAGATGTTTCAGATCTACGGTAAATGTCCAAGCAGCTCTGCTATAAGGAGAGTATCAGCAGCTGCGCCTAATAGGGAGCCTTATGACCATGACAGTAGCATTTAAAGGTCAATACCGACAGAAGCGCCTCATAGAAAATGTCCCAATTCTGGCAGCTTCGCCTAAGTGACAAGATTAGCAGCTGCGCTTGACCAATGTGTCATTGGCAACAATGGACTTCATGTTGTTTCCTTAGGATGATCCTTAGGAATGAATGAATGAGAAATAGCTGAGTCTTAGGGTAGATCCTTAAGAATAAAGAAGATAATGGGGATGGGTAATTGGGTTGATTGTTTGATTGTTTAAACATAATAATTATATTATTGTGGGTTGAAAACCCTATGTAGTCACCAGGTTTCCCAACCTGACCCACTCAGTTTATTTATATCACAGGTATTGATATGAAGTCACATTACACTAAGAGATTTAAAAGAGATGTAGATCACTAGTGTAAATAAATGTAAGTTCTGTTTATGCTTATGTTTCTGTATTGACGATGACATCCCAAATGTTTTAAAAGTGAATAAAAATATATTTCTTTAGAAATGCTTTGATAACGTGATTATGATGTTTTTCTGGGAACAAATTCCGCACCATTTTTATTAAAAGAGATACTCTGATTTTTATAAAGCATAAACAAAATCGGTCTTTTATGACCGTAAAAATGGGGATGTCACGATTTATCTTCGATATTCAATGTTTTCTCCAACATAGTGGTATTAGAGCCCAGTTGAGAAGAAAATGAGAAAGACATAGAAGACACAAACAAAAATAAGAGAAGAAAGAGATGAGGGTTTGTGTTGGAATAATCCAGAAGATTAGAAGATTTATCTCTTATTTTACTTTTTTTTTTTGAGTTTCTTTAGTCATTATCATCTTTCCTACAATTTAGAGATAAACACATCAGTTAGTTTTTTTTTCTTTTTTAGTATAAATAGGAACCTTTTTTGGTGTTTACGTAAGTTTTTTTTTTTTAAGTGAAAGAACCCAAGCTGAAAGTTGGATGAAAATACCCTTTTCTTTGTTTCCTATTGTTCTCTGTTTTCTCTATTCTCCATTCTTGTACTCTTGAATTAAGTAGGATCTATTTACATTTGGTATCATAGCCTACTTACCAAAGACCTACCAGGTTTCAATAATCACAAAAGTAAAGCCCCACCATGGAAGGATCGAAGATTCAGTACCCTATGCTATCTAGAAGCAACTATGCAACCTGGGCTATAAAGATGAAAGTCTTTATTCAGGCTCAAGAAGTGTGGTATGATGTGGAGCCAAAGAATGTCACACCCTAAACCAGAATGGCGGAAACATTCGGAGGTGGATGACTTCACGTAGTATCATAACAGTTGAATATTGTAAAGAAAGTAAACACAACCATCATAAATATAATAAAAGCTTACATTGTTGCGTGTAATACATGTTTCAAAAGAATATTACAAATATGATGATTTAAAATGTGTTGATAATAGGCGCCTTAGCGTTCCTTCTCCAAAAGCTGATGGTTACATGTATTACTGATTCTCTAAGAAATACAAGTAGCTTTGAAAAAGTGTCAACAATTAAGTTGGTGAGTTCATAAGCGTTTTTGTACTGAAAATTTGTATGTCCTTTAGCAAAAAGAGCAGAACGTGTTTCCCAGAAATCTAATATTTTCTACATATAGTTAGAAAAAGCTCCAAAGGCTGGAGTGCAATAATATCTTTCGTGCTTAAAATGGTGAAAGTGTATTTATACCCAAATAATGTATTTACTGAATGCATTCAAGAGTCTCGTAAATCAAACTTATGTTAATACTTCTGTGTGAGTTTTATAGCCATGCTATTGACCCAGACTGTCTGTAACAACATTTTACAGGCGTTGCAGTGTTATGATATTTGTCACCCCTGACCTACCGGTCTAACTGTAGCTAACAGTTTAGGTGTGGGATTGTCAATATCGTATAGATCTATACACAAGTATCACGCTCTCCCTCCAATAGATTATGGTTTATAATATAGGGCTTGAAATGCGTACTTGAGAGTACGTTAAAGCTGAATGTCTCACAACACTTAGTATTGATAGATTTATGAAAAGAAAAGTCTATATTTCATGTAGATGAAAGTATTTCGTTTTCACAATGTTTACGTAAAGATGTAATGAATAGCTTGTAAACTATACCCATTATAGTTTTTCCGAAAGTGTGTACCAGTTGGTGATAAAAACTCGATGTAATACTAACTTTGTATGTAAATTATAACGTTGATATCGAAGTTATTTAACATTTATAAAAATGTAGGTGGTGTATTGGATTTGTATAAAACAATGAGTTTTTCTTGCATTGCACTTGTATCCCCCCCCCCCCACCCTAAAACATGAAAAGATGTGAAAAGAAAGTAGGGGTATGAACTCACTTGTAAAGTGTGACGATTCGAAGAAAATGATTTTTTTTCTCGGGTGGCACTCCGAGTGGAAAGTGACGAGATTCTCGGGAATCTCGGGACTTCGGACCTTCGTCGGGGTTGAGTATGAAACCGGGGTGTCGGGGTCGTCTCAGGATGCTAAACGGGGAGTAAAAGTGAGAGAGAAGAGAGAAATGAGCAAGGAAAGTTGGAGGTCTCGCAAGGTATTTATAGGTGGGCTGCCAGGCTTCGTACGCTGGGCGTACTCCGAAGTACGTTGGGCGTAGCCTCATACGATGGGGGCGTACGTTAGTGATGAGTTTGTTGTCTCGCAAGGTATTTTCAGATACACTATGTTCTGTTATACTTTTGTGTGGAGATTTGGATATTTTTCCTTGTTCACAGGCAGCACAAAGTATATCATTGTCAAGTTTTAACAATTGTAGTCTTCTCAGAAGATCCTTTCCAATGAGTTTGTTGATATAACCAAAGTTGAGGTGAGAGAGTCTTCTATGCCACAATCAACTATTGTCAGAGGTAGCTTTGGAAAGAAGACAAATATCAGGAGTTCCCTCAATTAGTTCAATATCAAGAGGATACATGTTCCCATTTCATGGGGAATCAACAAGGATGTGCTTGCTAGTATCTATAATTAAACTCTTGGTTTCGACCTCATGATCATTGTGACATAGTTGTTCAACACTGATAAGGTTATGTTTAAGGCCGTCTACATACGCTACATGCTTAACGGTAAAGTTCCCATTTGATATGTTTCCATGTCACATAACTTCCCCCTTCATGTTGTTTCCAAAAGTAACATACTGACCTGGCGTTGTGATATTGAAATCTTTGAGATATCCTTTGTGCCCGATCATGTGCCTGGAGCATCCACTATCAATGTACCATGTGTCATCATGTGGTATCCCGACACAAAAAGCCTGCATTTAGAGAGAATGTTTAGGTAGTCATGTTTGTTTGGCTCCTTGAGTGTTAGCTTCTTTCAGACTTGTGGGAGCTGGGATAGTCTTTTCTTGTTTTGCAAAAACCACTTTAGGTTTTGCTTGGTTAGAGACCTTGGTTTTAACCTTTTTAGTGGTCTTCTTTTGAGATTTTGTTTGTGGGGAGAATGCAGAGTTGGTGAACTGTGTAGGAATTTGTAGAGAAGGAAATCCATAGTCCAAAGGCATTCCAAATTGATCAAACATGGGAAACTGGGTATTTCCCCCAAATTAATTGATCATTGGAAACCCAGAGTTTCCCCCAAACATGTGATTCCATCTTACGGACAGAGAAAAACCACAGTATGGACCAAGAATAGAATTCATGGGGTAATTACTGTTCTGATACATGAAAGGGTTGATTTGAACAGGTCTTGGTATCATAATTTCAGATAAATCATAAAGATTGTTAGGTCTGAAATTATTCTGATAGTGAATTCCAATATGGTTTGGAAATTCGGAATTTGAGAAACCATGATTGGAAGGAGAGGATCTCTGATTCCTTGAAGTTTTGGGATGATTGGTATGCCTGGTCTTCCGTTAGCTTGGCTTAGCCTTAGGTACTCTCTTGGACTTCCTACCCTTGTCATTATGTGTAGTCTTAACCACTTTGGGTTTTGAAGGATGGTCTACAGTTGGACCTTGTTCTTTAGAGGCTTCAATTTTCTCTTTTCCCTTGTCTTTAGAGACATTAGTTGGCTTTACCATTTTCTCATCTTTTTTAGGACTGAGTGAAGAGATCTTGATTGTAACAAAGGGTCTCTTGAGTATTTCAACAATAGTTTTATCATTGCTCACAGTCTTCAAGATGTCATCCTTGTTGACTGGAGTTGGAGATTTTCTAGTTTGTTGTTTCTTAGAATATTCACATCCTAAGACCTTTGTTCCAGAGATGGAAGCATTAAAATATGGAAATGTTTCCTGACTGAGGAATTCAATGGGTTCAGTCTTGGAATATCCTATTGACTCATATGATTTGGGCTTTTTATCACTAGATTTAGAGTCAGAGATATCTGGTTTTTCAGAAGTGGCATCTTCTGAATTAAAACTTTTCATTGTAGGACACTCAAGAGAAATTTATACTGGAGAGTCAGAACCAGTGTCTGAGTCTGGAAGATCATGGGATGATGTAACTTCCAATGGGATGCTTGAGGATGAAGTGGCAATTACATCGGGACTGCAAGTTACCACCTGTTCATGATCCTCATTGTCTCCGGTGAAGAGAATTGGACCACATGCTAACAACTCCGGTTGAGTATTGAAACCCATGATTTCCTTGTCCATTTCATCGTAACCAAGACCATATTTGATCCATGATGGTTTTTTTCCCTTAAGATCAGCATGTGAGTTCTGTTCGAGAAGGGTTTTGGATGCCTTATAACTATTGATTTTTGTTTTGATTTGGACGTACATCTCACGATTTTCTTTTGCAATAATGTCACGTTGATTCAATATAATTTCTTATTGTTCAACTGACGTAAGACATGCCTCAGTTTTGATTGCAAGGTCATTTTCTAACTTATCCATACGACATCTCAGTTCTTCAAGTCTGAACTGAGTGTCGGTCGGTTCATCTTTGTAGTAACTGACATGATATTCAGCATTAATGACATATTCTTTGATCATTTTAGAAATATGGTCAATGTCATCATTAAAAGGCTTAATAGTTAAGTGATTATCAGGAAGCATAAATCATACCTTTTCAACAACTTGTTGATGGAGAGGAGAATGCTCTTTCTCATCATCAGCCATGAAGCAGAAGTAGTTCTTGTAGGCTTCAGTTTCTTCTGCTTGATCTACTTCATCATCTGTTTCCCAGAGTTCCACACTTGGAGTTTCCATGACCTTGAAGGCTTTGTCTTTTGACTACTTCTTGATCTTCTCCGCTTTTTAAAGGTAGTATGCTTCGTCTTTGACCTTCTATGTTTTCATTTTGCAATCCTTGGCAAAATGATTTTAACCTTAAGAATTATGGCACCTGATTACTTCATTATCATCATGGGACGTCAACTTGTTATCTTGAACCCTTGTGTTCATCCTTTGATAATTGTAACTTTCAGAATATGAATTCTGAGAGTTGAAGTTTTGTTGATTGTTGCTTCCTCTTTGGAAGTTTCCAGAGTTCTGATGATAGTGTTGCGGTTGTTGATAACTTTGTGCTCTAAAGTTCCCAGTTGGCTTGTTCACAAGCTTCTTGAAGTTTGGATTGAACTTGGTTAGGAGTGCTAAGAGGTCTTCATACTCCTTTTCCACATTGATTTGAGGAGATTCCATTGTAGTTCCAATGAAAGCTTGATGATTAGCCATGTGCCCATTTACGATCTGAAGAGGTTGTTGAGTTGACATGTACGGATTCTGGTTGTACTGTTGAGCCATACTCGAACTTTGATAATGATATGCTCTATATCCTCGGTTGGCAAACTGATCAACAAAGTGGTTTGGGATTGGATTGTGATGTGCAATCATGTTTTGAGAATGATTTACCATGGGTGCTGAATTTCCTAGGGCAAGTCCTTGATTACCAAAAGGAGTTGCTTGAGCTAGCTTTTTGACCATTGGTTCATGTTGTTGCAGTTCAACATACAGATAAAACATAGACATGGTGTCTAGATTGATTGTAGTTTACAGTATGATCATATGTAGTATATCCTATTTTGGAGATAAAATGTTCAAGAATTTCATATTGAAATCCTCTTGCGATCTTTCTCCTTTGAGTTTCTTCACCCTATTGACAACAATGTTGTACCTAGAATATGCATCAAAGACAGTTTCATGGGGTAACATCTTGAAGTTGTCCATGTCTTTCAATGCGGATTTCTTCCTATTTGCATGAATCTTATCAGTTCCCTCAAATTGTTTCTTGAGTGCATTCCAGACATTGAAGGGTGAACTCTTTTCTTCATCGGGAAGTTGCTCATAGATATCACGGGGAATTCCAGATAACAGCTTCACATTGCCTTAGCCTCAAACTTCTTGATTTTCCTGTCACGAAGTTGAGCAACAGAGGAAAGAGATCCAGAGATAACTTTGGAGGTTTCAGGAGAGACATCATCTTCAGAACTCTGATGTCCTTCAAAAATTCTGAAGTATGTTTCCTAGTGGAGATGAAGGTCCAAATGTCAGAGTCATGACCTTCTAGGTAGTACTTAATGCGATCTGCCCAAGAAGTGTATTCATTAGGCACAAGGATAGGTGCATGATTTCCTGCTCCAAGACTGTTTGCAACTAAAACTGAATAGAGAGCGTTTTGGTTTTGATTCACACTTGTCACTGAGAACAGGTGATACTTGTTTGAAACTTCAAAAAAATTTGTGAAAAGTTTTATAAGTCTCAAAGTCGATCACTCGAGCTCTGATACCAACTGAAGAAATGAGGAAAATTTAGTAAACCTAGACTAGAGTAGTCCAAGTGTTGAAAATACTGAAACAGAGTTTCAGAATCATCAAGTGGCAAGTAATGCAGAAAATAAAGAGTTGTGAATCACAAAGTTAATGATAAAAACGTTTTTTATAAGTTCAAGACCAATGATTCAAAAGAGTCAAATATTCATCAAGATTCAGTTACAAGTGTTTGACTGATAGACAAGCTAAAACACTTAAATGGCTCCCTGAAGACTAATCTAAATAGCAATTGTGCAGAATAATCTGAAATGAGCAAGGAAGAGCAACTTTATAATTGACCCCAAGGAGCCTATTTATAGGCTTTGGAAAATCCCATGACATGGCTTGACCAATCAGGTGTTGACACATCATCATGACTTAGTTATCAATTAACACATTTGCCCTACTTAACGGAGAATGGATGTAATATTCCAATTCCGTTTGTATTCCGTTAGGGTTCCATCCAAGTTATGAGTCATCATAATTCTTGAACCTGCTTGATCAACATTGAAAAAGTGATGAGCAACATGAGCATCATGTTGCTCAATTGTCTTCTTAGATGTCATCAACTTCCAGAAGTGTTGTTGATCATGTTGAGTAGTTTCTTGAAGTTTGGACTGTATCTTGAACTTAAAGATGCACCACCAGATGTTCATGATGGGTCATGGATGAAATTCTTTTTCCTTTGAGCATTTGGATGTTTCTTCATTGTACATGATGTGCCATGTGCAACCTTGTTGATCCATCAATGTGATCATGTTGATCCATCGACTCAAGTTGACACACCAAGTGTTCTTGTTGAGCCATCAACTCTTGTTGAGCCATAGAGTTGTAAACGAGTCAACAATGTTTCTGATGAGCCATCAATATTCCAAATAATCCATTAGTGTCTTGATGCTCCACATATGATCTAGATGTGCCATCTGAGATCATAATGATCCAACTAGCTTTCAACAATTGATCCATGTCAACAGCATGTGCTCCATGAGTACATCAAGTGCTCCAACATTTGATTCTTCAAATAGTTATTAAATCTTCAGGATCTTTCCAACCTGAAACATTCTGATAATGTTTGTTAGAAAATTTAAATCAATACTCAACTTATTTCAAGTGACAATCACATCAAAATATTTTCCAACAGGATTATCTGAAAGTATACAAAAAATACTAAGGACTAAACATCATGATTTTGAAACAAAGTCTTAGTAAATAGATAAAATGACTTTCGAAACTTCTAATACAAACTTCGACACATTACAACATAATCAACACTAACAGAAATCTAATTTAAGTGGGGGGAGAGTTATAACCTTCAGTTTAAAATAAACTAATAGATAAAATTAATAATTGAATAATATCCCTAAATTTGTGATAATTTGTTAACGTTAGCCACAAAAAGTTAAACAATATATTTTTTTGGATTTTTGGGGATCTATATTTAAGCATTGGGCTTGAATTGTTATGAAATTTGGATGTTGGGGGCTGTTTTGTAAATTATAACCTTAATTTGAAAAAGATCTTATGGGGAGGTACCAAATGTGTAAAATGTGCATAAGTTTGAATCAAGCGTTACTTAAACTCGGTGCCTCCTTTCCCTCCCGTAGCAACACCTTAAACCTCAACCTAATACATCTTCAGTCGCCACCCTTATACCCCCATGCTCCAGCCGTCGCCGCCTTCAGTCACGCAACGACAGACGTCGTGGGAGACCGAGTTCACCGCCGCTACTCGCATGGCCAAAAAATATGAGTGTTACGAGCCGACTGAGGTAGTGGGAGACCAAATAAACATGTTCTTTAGCCGCCATTTTCCTCATCGTCGATGGCGCAACCCCTCCCCAGTTCATCCTCTTTGTTGCTACCGTAGTTGCTCCTTGTCGTCATCACTACCATGTGGTTCGTTCGTTCTGTCAATGTTCTCTGACCGCCACCTACTGTGTCGAGGGTGGTTCTGTTCCTTCTACCACCTTCTTCCGTCTCTTGCCGCCACCAGCCACCGTTGGACGTGGCTTCGTGTGTGGGTGTGTATTTGAGTATACATGCGGTTTTCTATATTCAAGGGGGGTTGTATGAGCAATGTTTTGGTCGGAATAGCAATCACCACCACTGTGAGGTGGTGGCTACTATCTCTTTTGCCACCACAGCCACTGTGGGGGTGGCTGTGTGCGATATTTGGTGTGTGTGTGTGTGTGTGAGCATAATTCATGTGTCTAATGTTGTATGGATTTTCATGGCTAGGAAACCAAAGAAAACTCATCACCACCATCATGATGTGGTGGCTGCCACCGGCTGCCACCATTTCGACACTGCTAGCCACCATCTCCGGTGGCTGTGGGATTTCGGGTGCGTTTGGATTGATGTTTGGAGTTCTTTTAGTGTTTCTTTGGCCTAAAATCATAACCACTACCACCGTGAGGTGGTGGCTGCCTCCGTGAACCAACGCCAATCACCACTGCCCGAGGTCGTTGAGGGTAGCACCCGACTTGTTAGACTTTAATTAATGTGAAAACTTAACTATTGGATTAATTGGTTTGTGATTTGGTTGGAAACCCTAATTTTGGAAATGTAAGTTTTGGATTTTTCGGGACCGGCATTGGACCGTTGGATTTGGAATTTTGAATTACACCCGACCACATTGTATGTTCGGTCTAGAGGAGTAATGGACTTAATAAATTAAATTCTTAATGGATCAAGTCCTTAATGGGTTAAGTAAGAACACTTAACCCTAAACATCCATTTATGTGAAAACCTGATTAATGTTTGGGCTTCAAGTAGGGCCTTCTTTTGGGCTTTGGTGATTGCCTTATTAATGGACCAAATGAAAACAGGTTTATGAAATAAGGAAATTATTGGACTTTAGGATAAGTCCCATTGGAAAGGCTTGGGCCTAATTTGGAAATATAGACCATGGGTGGTCCATAATTAGGCCTTGATGAGTACGAGATATTGGACCATCGGAATGCCAAGTGTTTGGACTAGAATAAATGGTTGGGCCTTAAGGTAAGACTATGTAGAGGTTTGGGCCTAATTTGGAAAAATGGGCCATATGTTGGGCCTTCAGAGTGCGATTTTGGGCCTTGGTTTTGAACCAAGCAAGGTTAGGGAGTAAAATGATCCTTTACCCCAAGTGTGGATTTATGGTTATGCATTGAAACAAAATTTGTTAATTGGGTGTAGTTTTTATATGGACAGTTTGAGAGTCTGTCATCCAGCAGCTAGAGTTTTATCCACAGGACTTCGGCAGTGTGATGTGAATCTCTTCACCATAACAATGGGTTGAAGGCACCAAGGCTGACCTATTTACTTATTTGTGGTGATTATTGCGAATGTGCTATTGATACATTGTTTATTTATGTGAAAACCATGTAGGGGTTCCCATGTCAGTTAGTTAAGACCATGTGGGGGTTCCTATGGCACTTAGTTATATGTAATATGCTAGTTGTCTTCGTGACTCTTGTATGTAGTGGATATTTGCGAATTCACTAACAATATGTTAAGAACTTATGCGAAGTCCATGTGGGGGTTCCCAAGGCCTATTAGTTGATATGTGGTATGCTAGTCGATTGTGTGGTATGTGTTATGATAGTTTTTATTCTAATACTTGAATGAAAGACCCCCGGTGGTCTCCCGAAGCAATTTAATGTAAGACAATGCAAGGAGTTCCCATGGCATTCCACGCTAAGACCATGTGGGGGTTTCCACGGCAGTGGGCGAAGACCATGAGGGGGTTCCTATTAATGGGTTATGAGCATAAAATCAATTTTATGGTGTTCATGCAACCATAATCGCTTTGATCTAGGTTGTTCTAAGTAAACATACAACATTGAATACCAAAGAAATAAACCCTAATTGACTAGCATACAAATCTGAAATTGACATATGATTAGGGTTTAGATCTTACATTGATTGTTATGTAGCAATAACAATCGCAAACCTTCTTGATATTGACTCAAGAAAGCTTAGTGCCTCAAATGTTGCACCTCTAATGGAGTCACAAACACCACAACCAACAAGATGACTTAGGAGAGGGAAGAGGAGGCACAAAATTCGTCCTAGCTTTCTCTCTTGAGGTTAGGGACGAATTTGGTGAGCCTTGGGGTTCCTTTTATAAATAAGGCTCCTAGGGATTACAACTTGGAAACCATAATTCCATTGCTTAGGCCCTAAGAAACTCATGGACCCCCAAATAGCATGCCTTGGTCGAAATTCTATTGGCTCCCCATAGATTTTCGTCCATCCTATGCTAATCGGATCCATTAATCCAAACTACAACAATTACTGATTTACATAATCAGTCCCCGCTAATTTAACTAGTCTCTTTTGATCACCAAATTAATTTCAATTTAATTTCTGCTCAATACTAATTAAATAATATGATTACTCTGTTAATATATTATTCATATAATATATTAATAGATCATAATTAATCCTCTTTTTCCTTAATTCATCCTATCAGTTGCTATGATGAAGACAACCCAAAAGGACCATGCTCATAATCGGGTCAAGTACATACCAAAATATTTATGGGCTTAGACACCTAATCCAACAGTCTCCCACTTGGATAAGTCTAATAACAATTTTTCATATGACTTTAGAACCTGATCAGCAATCGTAGCTTTCAAAAGCCGCTGTCAACTTTGATCTTATCAGTAACGCATCCTTTAGATAAGGGATCATATATTCCTCCATTTTAGATATCGTATGAACTGAGACATGGATTTTACTAATACTCTATGTTAATGTGTTGCTTCTCGAATTCCAATTTATGACGACTGACAATAGACTACAATTAAACACACCAACTTAGTCCCGGCTTGGCCAAGCGCTTAGGGTGTCATCACTAATTCATCGAGGGGCCCACATATATCGCTTTTATCCCACTTTGGGTAAAGGTAATGGATAAACTTCGACTCAAATGCATGCTTGTACCTACTCATAAAATCACACACAATAATATGTTTTATAACACCAAGTTACTGGTGCGTTTACATATTATCGATGTGCAACTGACTTGTAAATTACAACTCACACGTCTCCTTTTCTAGAATATAAGATATTATTGTCTCACTAATCACCCATGATAAAATCCATGAAGTTATTCAAGTGAGCGTGGGTTTAATCCAATACTCAAATCTTATTTCAGGAGCACTCATGAACACTGCAACATACTTTTTCTATGTCTAAGCCACTTTAGACAATCTACAGTCAAATTCATGACAGTCTAGCTTTAACATGTACTTCCAAAGTATTTATCGACTGTGGATGGTTTGAATAATCTTATTATTTTGGAATTCAAAACATGCAAAGTGAAACACAATAATATTCGAATCAAATATGGCCCCAAACTCTTGAGTATAAATAAAACTCCTTTTTATTTAGTCACCATATTGATTACATATTATTCATTGTATAATGTTTTGGATAATCAACTTATTGCTTGAATTATAACTACAATTGTCACATGATCAAAGCATACACACACTTTTTTATTATGGTCCAAACTTTGTGAAACAAATCAATTGAAATTTTTTCCAATGATGCTCATTTCATAACTCCTAATCCTTATCATTAGTGTAGGAATACCAAATTCTTCCCACTATTAGAATATATTAGATTCTAACATTTTATGTAACGAACCTTTCGTAATGTCACATCACCAAATCCACCAAGACTTTGCCAATGATATTACAAAGTGCTCTATGAAGTCTCACATTCAAAGTACATTACTTTGAACATCATTCTTGCATAAAAGTTTCTAATCTAGACATATATTCTTGATATCCAACTCCCAATATGGAAACATTTCCATATTTGCCATACGACAACTTATTCTAAATAGAGTCTTATCTATTCATAATAATGTCAATATGGTCCATCCATTACTATACTTCCAGCTATCCACAAGCGACCAACCTTTGGCGAACCATAGATTGTCCTTGATAGTTGTTTAATTAATGTAGTCAAATCCGGTTCTATTCCTTTTTCCCTCTTAATGCCATAGGCATTTGGAAAATTTAGAACGTTTGAATATTACAGCATATGCAATCGATCCTATACCCGAAGCGTATGGGACACGATTCATAATGAAAAACGTGATACTTTACCAGTTTCTTGCTATAATACTTCTATTTTCCATGTTCTTAAAATTTTAATTATGAAGAGGGATTCCGTAATCGTAACCAAATTTTGAGAACACAATTATCTTTTCCATATATAGAATTTCCTTATGTTGAACCATTCCAACATAAAATTCATATGTATTTGACTAAATCTGATTAAAATCTCACAATCTAATCTCTTAGATTTCAAATGAAATATAATATTCTATCCCTTAATTATAGCAAAGAAACTTTTTAACCCCTGCAACTTTGCAAAGTGAAACTTTTGTTTTCTATAATTAATATTGCTAACTTGCAACACTTAAGAAAATAATCATGCTCCCACTAACATGATGATTATATTCATACCAACATAACAATTATGCTCCTACTAGCTTTGACATGTATTCAGAAATCAGCTAGACATCTAGAAATCAATACTTATTGACTTCCAAAGTTTATATTTCTAATACGAGATGCTTTGATAAACCTTTATCCAAGTTTCTAAAACTCATACACCCTTCCTTAGAAAGCTTATATGTGTGTCTAAACTATTTTAGAACTTATAGGAATAAGTCTTAAATGTTCAAACTAATTGCCAAATCTCACAACTCGTTCAATGAAGAGGGATGTCGTAATCATAATCGAATTTGAGAATACAATTTACACAATCGCTATCTCCTTAAAATCTTCTTAGTGAAAGTGTTTCCTCACAATCATTTTTCATGAAGGAGAGAAATCTTATGACACTTAGATCTTATGGTGTATGTGTTCATATCCACGTGAATTTGTCATAAACATCATCATAAGAAAATGTTTGTGAAGAATCCAAACTCACATGGACTGAACTTGTTTATTCTTAATTTGTTGCCATTAAATGTCCCACCATTGCTTCCATGATATTTAGCAGCTCGCATATACTAGTCAATGTACTTTCATTGAACAAGGTGCTTTGCCTTTATGCTTTCAACTGAGAACACATAGAACATATATATATATATATATATATATATATATATATATATATATATAAGTAACTTTACTAGAATGGCATAGAAACAAGAATATGTCAACACGATATGTTACAAACCTCAAGTCGTGTGCTAGTGTTTAACTAGGTTTATTCATCAGGTGTTCTTGAAACTTTTCAAGATCATTTAGACTCCCACTAAGCTCTTGACATATAAGATTCTCTTGTCAAGAAACATTTCTTGACAAACAAATATTTAAGAGTTAGTTAGGATTCTTATCAAGACAAACACTACACACAATTGGTCTTAGTTGGTCTTTGTCTTATCCAAGACATCACAACTTACCAATTTCAAACATGCAAGAGTAAGAAAAACATTTTTCTACTCCATATTTGATAAGTGTGTTAAAACTTGTTAAGATATGTCACTCAAGTCACAATCTTGGAGTATGAATCTAAGACTTGATTTTGGAACGAAGTATGATACTAAAATACTCTCCATCTTTTCAGACTGGAGAAACTTTTATCTTTCTGCCCAATTGATTCTTCTTGTTCGTTCTGCCATTCATCAAAACATTTTAGAATTACACTTAATATTGTAAGCATAACCACATTTACTAGACTTTTAGTAAATCATGATGAATAATCTTATTGTTCTTTGTGGTGAACTTGACCAGTGCACAACATTGTATACCAGTTCTCCTAGTCCTTCACTTGACTATTTGTCAAGGAATTACTCTTAATTTTCCAAATATGAAGGTTCTCATTCATCATACAATACAAGTTGTATGATTCCAAGCTTCTTTTTAATTGAAACTTGGGCGACAAGAATCTTTACTTATTTGGTAAATTCTCGACATTACCACAGATAACATAACTAAGAAGCACATCCATTTCAACATTGCTAAAATCAAAAATACACAAACATCAATTTTCACACATCCTATTGCAAGGAAATATATAAAGAAGACAAAAAACCAAAATTTCTTTTATTTATAAAAGGTGAGGAAAAACTTGTCCTTACAATGCAATTCAAATGAAAACTATGTTATTACATATTCTGAAGCAATCTATCATAAATCTCTAAGAAGCATCTCAAAAATCCAATCATCGAACCATACGATCGAAATCCATTTCTTCGTAATCAGACTCAGTACGCTGCTTCCTTTAAGCTTCCTTTTTTCTTCGATCCTACAAAACATAAAAATTTATCGTATCACATCATGTATTAAGAATCTAAAATAGAAAACTTAACAAAGTTAGATAGTGGATTTTAATTGAAGCATAGTCATATATATTGACTCTCCCACTCTTAAATCTCTCAGGTAGTCAGGGCAACTTTATACCCAATGCCCCCTCTGTTGGCAATAGAAACATATGGATTCTTCTGGAATGGTACACGAGACTATCCCAGACTCAACCTTTCTCTTGCATAGATAGAAAAAAAATTTGGACTTCCAATGTTGCCATTGCCCATAGAAGGTTGGGATATTGATTTACTAGAAAATTTTGCTTGACCAGTGCGCCAAATCATTGCCGATTCAGCAGCAATAAGCAAATAAGTCATATCAATGAGGGTCACGTCGTGTTCCATCATATAGTACTCTCTAACGAACTTACCATATGATTCGAGAAGTAAGTGAAGAACGAAGTCAACAACCAACTTCTCTGAGACATCGACACCCAACATTCCCAATCTATCAATATGCAACTTCATATCCAAGACATGAGCGCATACTGACTTTCCATCTTCATGTCTTTTTGCCAATAGGGCTTGAGTGACCTTGAACTTTTCAAGTCTTCGAACACGTGGGTCAGGGAGAATTATTGGAGGTGGTGGAGGAAGTGAGACATGATTTTGATTTCCACAATTCAATCGTGGAACATCATCTTCATTTGGAAAACTTTTTCCAAATGATTCGGGAAGACCATAGTTGATAGACTTTGACATCTACAAAACGGGAAAAATTCAAGTTAGTCGATTGAGTCATTAATAAAACACCTAAATGAGATATTAAAGCTAGGACCCAACACAATATCCTACAATATGGAAGAGGGATGCCGTAATCCAAATTGCAGAATATTTGAAGGTAGGTTAATGACGATTTACCAATTTCCACCATGAAAAATGAAAAGTAAATTTAAGTTTTAAATGAATTGAAACTCCTAGATCTTTTGGGATTCATTGAAATTTTCAATGGCATGTTTAAATCTCGAATGTGCCCTTCAAGTTTGTGACTGGGATGCCGAGGATCACAATCAAGTTGTGGATAACCATGCAAATTAGCTTGGCACTATCGATGTTACAAATCACCTAATCAATGTGTCGGTTAACCACACACGCTCCATTGATATATGATAAACATCAAGCTACCCATTTCCATCCTTCATTGCTCTCATATTAGTATGCCGGTTAACCACACACGCTCCACTAACGACCAACAAGGTGCAATGTGCAATTTCATGGATTAGCACAAACTCCAAATTTTTCTAAAGTAACTAAGATTTGGGAATTTATAAAAGTATTTAGTTACTTTGTATTTCATTATACTTATAATGGAAGGTTGTGTCCTATCCTACCCATTCGGCGAACGACCCTCCACTAGTCAAGAGTGTGGTGGGTAAGAGTGGATACCCATTCAATTGCCATATTTTAGGCAATTTCCTTAAACACCCCTTACAGACCAGATTCGTGAATGAGGCCTACTAACGGTAAGACAGACTCTTTACTCATACATATATAGTATTAGACTTTTAATTTTACATAATATAAAGATGTATTTTACACTTTTAAAATACAAGCTGGTCTAATTTAACAAATTTTAAATTCCAAAACTTGTGGACAAATTTTGAAACTTTTCAAAATATTAGGGTTTAACTATTTAAATTTCAAAAACAAAAACTTTTAAGTTCAAATTTAAACTATAAAACCAAAGGGTGTAAATTGAAAAATTTCCAAACTTACTAGGTTAAATATTTGACTAATAATAATCCTATATTATCCATATTTAACCAAATCCATCAATCTGGAACAAAAATCGAAAATCCCGGCACTAGAGCCTTGGACTCGTCGATTCCACAATGGATCTCATTGAGTACGACCTACTCGTCGAGTCCATTCACGGACTCAACGAGTCTGCTAGTCAGAAACCCTAAAATTCGATTTTCATGATCTTTGGGGGTTCACTTTTGCATCTATTCACTAGAAAAACGACCTAGGATCTGATACCCATAATGGGCTATAAGAATAATATCAATCTTATGGTGTTCATGAAACCCTAATTGGTTTGATCTAGGTTTTTCTAAGTAAACATACAACATTGAATACCAAAGCAATATACCCTAATTGACAAGCATACAAATCTAAAACATACATATGATTAGGGTTTAGATCTTACCTTGATTTTTATGTAGCAATAACAATCACAAACCTTCTTGATCTTGACTCATGAAAGCTTAGTGCCTCAAATGTTGCACCTCTACTGGAGTCACAAACACCACAAGCAACAAGATGACTTCGGAGAGGGAGGAGGCGGCACAAAATTCATCCTAGGGCCCTCTCTTGAGGTTAAGGATGAATTTGGTGAGTCTTGGGGTTCCTTTTATAGTTAAGGCTCCAAGGGTTTACAACTTGGAAACCCTAATTCCATTGCTTAGGCCCTAAGCAACTCATGGACCCCCAAATAGCGTGCTTTGGATGAAATTTTGTGGGCTCCCCATATATTTTCATATATCCTATGATAATAGGATCCATTAGCCCAAACTACAATTATTACCGATTTACATAATCAATCCCCGCTGATTTAACTAGTGTCTTTTGATCACCAAATTAACTCCAATTTAATTTCTGATCAATACTAATTAAATAATATGATTTATCTTTTAATATTGTATTCATATAATATATTAATATATCATAATTAATCCTCTTTTTCCTTAATTCATCCTATCAGTTGTTATGATGAAGGCAACCCAAAACGACCATGCTCATAATCGGGTCAAGTACATAACAATATAGTTATGGGCTTAGACACCTAATCCAACACCTATGACACCCGGTGTAAGACCTTGGAGGGTTTCCATGGCACCTTTATATGTTGTATGTATGGCTTATATGGTTTGTATAACATTTTTGTTGATTAGTTAAGACCATGCGGGGGTTCCCATGGTAGTTAGTGAAGACAATGTGGAGGTTCCCATGACAGGTAGTTAAGACCATGTAGGGATTCTCATGGCAGTGGGTTAAGACCACGTGGGCGTTCCAGTGGCACCCGGTGTAAGAACTTGGAGGGTTTCTAGGGCATCCTTATATGTTTGCATGTTTAGCTTATATGTTTGTGTTGGATTAGTGTCTAAGTCCATAACTATTTTGGTATGTACTTGACCCGATGGTGCATGGTCCTTTTCGGTTGCCTTCACCAAAGCAACTTGATAGGATTAATTATGGAGAGAAAGGATTAAATATAATTTATTAATATATTATGAGAATAATATATTAAAGGAGAAATCATATTGTTTAATTAATATTAGTCAATAATTAATTGGTAATTAGTTTTGTGACTAAAAGAGATTAATTAAACATAAGGGACTGGAATTGTAATTATAAGATAATTGCAATTTGGGCTATGGATTGCCTTATATTAAGGGGTGGACGAATTCTATGGGGAAACCCATGAGAAATCGTCCAAGGCCTTAAGGAAAGGAGTCCATGGGTTGCTTAGGGCTTAAGCATCCAAATTAGGGTTTCCTTGTTAGATAACCCTAATAGCCTAACTATATATAGATCCCTTAGGACCCAAAAATGTGGCTAAGCTTTGTTCTAGGGTTTCACACGTTTTTGGGCAGCCTCCATCCTCTCTCCTCTTCATCCTCTTGCTTATGGTGTTTGTGAACCATTAGAGGAGTGACATTTGTGACTCTAAGCTTTCTAAAGTCAATACAAGGAGATTTGGGATTGTTATTGCTACATAACAATCAAGGTATGATCTTAAACCTATTCATGTTAATATGATTACTTGAATGCTAGAATTAGGGTTTATAGTCTTGGATAACTTGCATGTACAATAGAGAAACCTAGATCCAAGCATTAGGGTTTGTATGAGCACATAGGATGTTCTTATGACCAAAACCCATCAGTGGTATCAGAGCATAGATTGGTTTCTATTGTATTGATGCATTATATGTTTGAAAAATTCGTTTTTTGTGTTTCTGGGGCCTGGACTCGCCGAGTCCATAGCTGAACTCGCCAAGTCCATGCTTGACTCGACGAGTCAACTCTTCAGATGGAGCAAACTTCGGGATATCTTGCTATTTTGCTTAAGGATAGTTGCCTTATCGTATAAGATCAATATAAATCTGATTTTATGATATATTTGACTATATTCTTGATCTAATTGAAGAGATTTATCAATTAATAAAATATTTGTTTCCTTATGTGATAATTGATTAATTATTTTGATTAAATTGGTAAATTGTTTTGCAAGAAATCATTAAATAAATCAAATATGGATAATTATATGATTAAATGTTAAGTTAGATTATTTGTTATTTGATCCTCGTTGTTATGAAAAATTTCATATTTTCCCCTTTAGGTTTTATAGTTTAAATTTGAACCCAAAGGTTTTGTTGTTTTGAAATTTAAATAGTTGAAACCCTAATGTTTTGAAATGTTTCAAAACTTGCCCTCAAGTTTTGGAATTTAAATTTTGATTAAAAGTTTAATTTTGATGTATATTTAACTTCTAAACCCTAATGTTTTTGAAATGTTTTGAAACTTGCCCTCAAGTTTTGGAATTTAAAAGTTGATTAAAAGTTTAATTAGGAATGTTAAATTCTAAAACCCTAGTAATGTTTTGAAAAGTTCAATTCACACCCTTATGGTTTTATTAATTAATTAAATTCTATAATTAAAAGAGGTTTAATAAATCCATAAAAGTTTTGGTTTGCAATTTAATTGAATTAAAAGTATAATTATTAAATTTGACCACCTAGTATTTTAAAAGTGTAAAATACACCCGATACTATATATATATATATATATATATATATATATATATATATATATATATATACATGTAACATTAAAAGTCTAACATTATATATATATATATATATATATATATATATATATATATATATATATATATATATATATATATATATATATATATATATATATATATAGGGAAAGGATCAAATGAGAACACTTAAAAGGTTGACAACGCGAGAACAAGTATATTAATTTGTGATTCCATGTATTCATTTGTGGAGAAATGATAAATTTTTATGCACAATCAACATGAATATGTTTTTTCTCTTCAGTTGAAATTAAAGGCGTAAAAATTTATCATTTCTCCACAAATAAATACATGAAATCGCAAATGAATATACTTTGTTCTCGCGTTCTCAACCTTTTTGGTGTTCTCATTTGATCCTACTCCTATATATATATATATATATATATATATATATATATATATATATATATATATATATATATATATATATGAGTAAAAGTTAGTCTTACCGTTAGTAGGCCTCATTCACGAAGCTGGTCTATATGGGGTGTTTAAGGAAGTTGCCTATAATATGGCGATTGAATGGGTATGCACTCTTGCCCACTGTACTCTTGACTAGTGGAGGGTCGTTAGCCGAACGGGTAGGATAGAACGAAACCTTCCATTATAAGTATAATGAAATACAAAATAACTAAATGTTTTTTAAATTCCCAATCTTAGTTACTTAGGCAAAAGTGAATTGATGCAATTCCATGAAATTACACTTTGTGCCCTTGCGAAGACGTTAGTGGAGCATGTGTGGTTTACCAGCACACTAAATGGTTCCACGGAAAGGTAGCAAAGGGTGACTCAATATTTGTCATAGTTCGGTGGAGCGTGTGTGGTTTAATGGCACATCGAATAGGTGACTGTAACATGTGAGGGCACCATGTAAGTTTGCATGGTTATTCACACTCGCTTTGTGATCCTCGACATCCCAGTCACAAACAAGAGGGGCATATCGAGATTTAAACATGCCATTGAAATGTTTAATGAATCTCAATGGATCTAGGAGTTTTCATAGATTTAAAACTTAAATTTCTTTTTGTTTTTCATGTTGGAAATTAGTGAATCGTCATTCACTTACCTTCAAATATTCTGCAACTAGATTACGGCATCCCTTTTCTAGGTTGTGGCGTATTGTGTTGGGTCCTAGCCTTAGTATCTCATTTGGGTGATTTACTAAGGACTCAATCGATCAACTAACTTGAATTTGTTTCTCCTGTTTTGTAGATGTCAAAGTTCGACAACTATGGTCTTCCCAAATCCCGTGGAACAAGCATTCCACATGAAGATGGTATTCCACGATTCGATCGAGGAACAAGATATCATGCTTCACTTCCTCCACCTCCTCCAATTGTTCTCCCTAACCCACAAGATCGAAGAATTGAAAGGTTCAACATCACTAAAGCCCTATTGGAAATGAAACATGAAGATGGTAAACTCGTGTGTGCCCACATTCTAGGAATGAAATCACACATCGATAGGTGGATAATGTTAAGTGTGTCATTCCCGAATGAGTTGGCTGTAAATTGGGTTTTGCAGTCACTTCCTGAATCATATAATGAGTTCAAAAGAAAGTATTATATGATGGATCATGACGACAACCTCATTGACCTAACTTACATGCTCATTGCTGCTGAATCAGAAATGATTTGGCGAAGCAATGGAGCGTATTTGTTGGGAAAGTCAACCGACCATGCTTCCGAGGACGTTCTAAGAGAAGCGACCTACGTTTGCTGCCAAGAGAAAGGGAGTTGGATAGAAGTCTTCCCCAAGAGCCTGAAAATTCCAAAGATGGGAGAGTCAAATAGTATGACTGCACTTCAGGTAAAATCCACTATCTAACTTCGTTAAGTTCCTATTCATTGATTCTTAATACATGATGTGATAAGATTGCATTTGAATGTTTTGCAGGATCGGTGAAAAGAAAGGAAGCTTGGTGAAAGAGCAAGATGAATCTAATCACAAGGAATGGATCTTGATCGCATGAACTTGAAGATTAGATTTTGAGCTTAGATAGTTATGATAGAGTTGTTAGAATTTTTTTTTAAAATACATAGTTTTCAATGGATTTTGCATTGTAAGGACAAATGTTTTCCGTTGCTTTTATAAATAAAATAAATTTTGGTTTGACTTATTTATTTATTTGTTTACTTCCTTGCAATGAGATCTTTATGAAAATTGATGTTTGAATATTTCTACAACAAATGGATATGATTCTTATTTATGGTGTTTATGGAAAAAGTAGAGAATTTACCAAATAGGGAGAGTTTCTCATCGCCCAAGTTTCAATTGGAAAGAAATTTGGAATCACGCAACTTGGTTGCATGATGAATGAGAAATTTCATATTTGGAAATTAGACTAATTCGTTGACAAAGTTTCAAGTGAAGGACTAAGAGATCGAGTACACAAAGTTGTGTGATGATCAAAGTCCACCATAATAGTAACAAGACATTCATCATGATTTACTAAAAGTTTAGTAAATATTATTATACTTATAAGATTAAGTGTAATTCGGAATTGATTAAAAAGGTTTAAATCAATAGCAAAACGAATAAGAAGAATCAAGTAGGCAGAAAGATAAAAGTTTCCCCATTCTAAGAAGAAGGGGGAGTAGCTTTTATGCTTTATGATAGGTCTTAATGATTAAGAACCATATCTTAATTGATCCTCTAAGTGAGTCTTAGCACAATTGTATGTCTAAGAAGAGGAATCAAGAATTGAAGAAATCGTTAAATCAAAAGGTCAATCGTACTTCATTCTAATAACAAGTCTTAAAGTTAAGATTTCAAATGAAAAAGTATTAATAAGGTTTATAACATTCATCAAATGTTGAAAGTTGTGATGTCTTGGATAAGACAAAGACCAACTAGGACCAATTGATGAAGTGTTTTGATATAAGCTACACTAACTCTTGAATATTTGTTTATCAAGAAATGCTTATTGATAAGAGAATCTTATATATCAAGGAGTCAGTGGGAGTCTTAATGGTCTTGAAAAGTTTCAAGATCAAATCAAATAAACCTTATCATTCATCACTAGCACACGAGTTAAGGTTTACAACCTATTGTGTTGACGTTATTTTGTTTCTGTGCTATTCCAATTGAGTTAATTATGCATGTGAGTTCTATGAGTTCTCATTTTGAACGCATAAAAGGCAAGGCACCTTGATCAATGAAAGGTACATTGATAGGAAAAGGTGAGCTGCTTAACTACTTGGAAGACGTGGTGGGCAGCTGTGCTACCATAAGGCAAGAAATCAAGATTAAGAAAGTTCGGTCCATATGAGTTTAAATTTGTCGTAAACTTTGGTTTTAACAAATTCATATGGATAGGAACACATACACCGTTTAAATCTAAGTGTCATAAGATTTCCTCCTTCATGAAAATGATTGTGAGGAAATGCTTTCACTAAGAAAGATTTTAAGAAGATAGTGATTGTAAAATTGCATTCTCGAATTCGATTATGGTTACGGTATCCCTTTCCATGATTTGAATTGTGAGGTTTGGCAATTAGTCTTAATTGTTTAGACACACATATGAACTATCTAAGGCAAAGGTGTATAAGTTCAAGAAGCATTGATAAAAGATTATCAAAGCACTAAGTATTAGAAACATGAACTTAAGAAATTCAATAAGTATTGTTTTTCTGAAAGTTAAGTTGTTTCTGAATACATGTCAAAGCTAGTGGGAGCATAAGTGTTATGTTTTATAATAATCATCATGATAGTGGGAGCATAAATGTTATGATTGTATGATTATTAAGGCACGTATTGCAAGTTGGCAATATTAATTATAGAAAACAAGAGTTATACCTTGCAAAGTGGTAAGGGTTGTAAAGTTGTTTTGCTATAATTAAGGGAGAAAATATTATGCTTCATTTCAAATCTAAAGGCTTAGGTTGAGAAATGTTAATAAATTTAGTCAAAGAAACATAGTGTGTTCTTAAAATTTCGATTATGATTACGACATTCCTTTTCACAATTCGAATTTTGAGAACATAGCAAATAAAACATTATGTGTCGTGTCCCACACGCTTCGCGTATAGGATCGATTGCAAATGCTTTAATGTTTGACCATTCTAAAATTTTCAAAATGTCTAGCGCATTTAGAGGGAAAAGGGACTAGAATCGGTTTTGACTAAACTAATTAAACAACTATCAAAGGACAATCCAAAGTTCGACGAGTATTGGTTGCTTATGAGTAGTTGGAAGCATGGTATTGAATGGACCATATCGACATTATTATGAATAGAAAAGATTCTATTAAGAATGAGTTGTCATATGGAAATTATGGAAATGTTTCCATATTGGATGGACCATATCGACATCATTACAAATAGATAATATTCTATTAAGAATGAGTTGTCATATGGAAAATATGGAAGCGTGTCCATATTGGGAATTGAATATTGAAAATCTATATCTAGATTAGAAACTTTTATGCAAAAGGATGTTCAAAGGAATGTACTTTGAGTGAGAGACATCATATCTAAGGAATTGTCTTGTAACAATCTCCGATAGAAGATTTTGTAATATCATGGGCAAAGTCTTTGTGATTTGGTGCAGTGACATTACGAAAGAATCATTGCATAGAATGTTAGAATGTAGCATATTCTATAAGTAGTAAGAATATGATATTCTTTCACTTATGAAAAAGGATTTGGAGTTGTGAAATGAGAATGATTGGAAATGTGTTCAATTTGATCTATTTCAAAAAGTAAGAGCCATAAGTAAACATTGTGTGCATGCTAGGAGCATGGGACAAGTGTAATAATTCAAGTAAGAAGTTGATTACCCGAAATGACAAATAATGAGTAATCAATATGGTGATAAATAAAAGGTGTTTTATTTATGCTCAAAGGTTTGAGGCCATATGGGATTAGTATTATTCTTGTGTTTCACTTTGCATGTTTTGACTTCCTGAATAATTTAATTGGTTTAGAACAGTCAAATTATTCGAATAGGCCACAATCGTTCATATGTTGGAAGTAGATATGAATGAAGACTGTCGTGAATTGGTGTGTGGATTGTCTAAAAGAGTATTAGACATAAGAAAATGTTTGCTGCAACGTTCATGAGTGCTTATGAATATGAATTTGAGCATTGGATTAAACCCACGCTCACTTGGATCACTCCATTAATTGTATCACGAGTGATTGGTGAGACGATAACATCTTATATTCTTGAAATCGAGATGTGTGAGTTGTATCTTCCTAATCGATTGCACGTTGATAATATGTACTAGTAACTTGGTTGCACGTCGATAATATGTACATGCACTAGTAACTTGGTGTTATAAAACATATTATCGTGTGTGATTCGGTGAGTGAGTGCAAGAAAGCATTGTATTAAAGTTTATCCATTCCTTTTATCCAAAGAAGGATAAAAGCGATATCTTTGGGCCCCTCGATGGTTTAGTGATGAAAAACATAAATGCTCGATCGGGCTAGGGCTAATTTGATTTGTTCAATTAGTCAGTCGTCATAAATCAAGAATCGAGAAATAGTACAAAGAAAATGATTTGAAATCATGTCTCATACGATATCTAGAATGGAGGAATCTATGATCCCTTATCTAAAGGATACGCGTATATGATAGGATAAGAGTTGACAGAGGCTTTGGAAAGCTACAATTGTAGATCGGGATCTGAAATCATACGCATAATAGTTATTACACTTATCCAAGTGGGAGACTGTTTGATTAGTGTCTAAGTCGATAACTATTTTGGTATGTACTTGACCCGATGTTGCATGGTCCTTTTGGGTTGCCTTCACCAAAGCAACTTGATAGGATGAATTATGGAGAGAAAAGATTAAATATGATTTATTAATATATTATAAGAATAATATATTAAAGGAGAAATCATATTGTTTAATTAATATTAGTCAATAATTAATTGGTAATTAGTTTTGTGACTAAAAGAGATTAATTAAACTTAAGGGACTGGAATTGTAATTATAAGATAATTGCAATTTGCGCTATGGATTGCCTTATATTAAGGGGTGGACGAATTCTATGGGGAAACCCATGAGAAATCGTCCAAGGCCTTAAGGAAAGGAGTCCATGGATTGCTTATGGCTTAAGCATCCAAATTAGGGTTTCCTTGTTAGATAACCTTAATAGCCTAACTATATATAGATCCCTTATGACCCAAAAACGTGGCTAAACTTTGTTCTAGGGTTTCACACGTTTTTGGGCAGCCTCCATCCTCTCTCCTCTTCATCCTCTTGCTTGTGGTGTTTGTGAACCATTAGAGGAGTGACATTTGTGACTCTAAGCTTTCTAAAGTCAATACAAGGAGATTTGGGATTGTTATTGCTACATAAGAATCAAGGTATGATCTTAAACCTATTCATGTTAATGTGATTACTTGAATGCTAGAATTAGGGTTTATAGTCTTGGATAACTTGCATGTACAATAGAGAAACCTAGATCCAAGCATTAGGGTTTGTATGAGCACATAGGATGTTCTTATGGTGTTCATGAAACCCTAATTGCTTTGATCTAGGTTTTTCTAAGTAAACATACAACATTGAATACCAAAGCAATATACCCTAATTGACAAGCATACAAATCTGAAATTGACATATGATTAGGGTTTAGATCTTACCTTGATTGTTATGTAGCAATAACAATCACAAACCTTGATCTTGACTCATGAAAGTTTAGTGCCTCAAATGTTGCACCTCTACTGGAGTCACAAATACCACAAGCAACAAGATGACTTAGGAGAGGGAGGAAGAGGCACAAAATTCATCCTAGGGTTCTCTCTTGAGGTTAGGGATGAATTTGGTGAGTCTTGGGGTTCCTTTTATAGTTAAGGCTCCAAGGGTTTACAACTTGGAAACCCTAATTCCATTGCTTAGGCCCTAAGCAACTCCTGGACCCCCAAATAGCGTGCTTTGGATGAAATTTTATGGGCTCCCCATAGATTTTCATATATCCTATGCTAATAGGATCCATTAGCCCAAACTTCAATTATTACCGATTTACATAATCAGCCCCCGCTGATTTAACTAGTCTCTTTTGATCACCAAATTAATTCCAATTTAATTTCTGATCAATAATAATTAAATAATATGATTTCTCTTTCAATATATTATTCATATAATATATTAATAAATGATAATTAATCCTCTTTTTCCTTAATTCATCCTATCAGTTGCTATGATGAAGGCAACCCAAAATGACCATGCTCATAATCGGTTCAAGTACATAACAATATAGTTATGGGCTTAGACACCTAATCCAACACCTATGACACCCGATGTAAGACCTTGGAGGGTTTCCATGGCACCTTTATATGTTGTATGTATGGCTTATATGGTTTGTATAACATTTTTGTTGATTAGTTAAGACCATGCGGGGGTTCCCATGGTAGTTAGTGAAGACAATGTGGACGTTCCCATGACAGGTAGTTAAGACCATGTAGGGATTCCCATGACAGTGGGTTAAGACCACGTGGGCGTTCCAGTGGCACCCCGTGTAAGAACTTGGAGGGTTTCTAGGGCATCCTTATATGTTTGCATGTTTAGCTTATATGTTTGTGTTGGATTAGTGTCTAAGTCCATAACTATTTTGGTATGTACTTGACCCGATGGTGCATGGTACTTTTGGGTTGCCTTTACCAAAGCAACTTGATAGGATGAATTATGGAGAGAAATGATTAAATATGATTTATTAATATATTATGAGAATAATATATTAAAGGAGAAATCATATTGTTTAATTAACATTAGTCAATAATTAATTGGTAATTAGTTTTGTGACTAAAACAGATTAATTAAACTTAAGGGACTGGAATTGTAATTATAAGATAATTGCAATTTGGGCTATGGATTGCCTTATATTAAGGGGTGGACGAATTCTATGGGGAAACCCATGAGAAATCGTCCAAGGCCTGAAGGAAAGGAGTCCATGGGTTGCTTAGGGCTTAAGCATCCAAATTAGGGTTTCCTTGTTAGATAACCCTAATAGCCTAACTATATATATATATATATATATATATATATATATATATATATATATATATATATATATATATATATATATATATATCCCTTATGACCCAAAAACGTGGCTAAGCTTTGTTCTAGGGTTTCACACGTTTTTGGGCAGCCTCCATCCTCTCTCCTCTTCATCCTCTTGCTTATGGTGTTTGTGAACCATTAGAGGAGTGACATTTGTGACTCTAAGCTTTATAAAGTCAATACAAGGAGATTTGGGATTGTTATTGCTACATAACAATGAAGGTATGATCTTAAACATATTCTCATGTTAATATGATTACTTGAATGCTAGAATTAGGGTTTATAGTCTTGGATAACTTGCATGTACAATAGAGAAACCTAGATCCAAGCATTAGGGTTTGTATGAGCACATAGGATGTTCTTATGACCAAAACCCATCAGTTTGAATGTATGGTTTGAATGGTAGCTAGTGAAGACCATGCGGGGGTTCCCATGGCAGCTAGTTAAGACCACGTAGGGGTTCCAGTGGAACTCGGTGTAAGTTGATATGATTTATGTGATTATATGTATAAGACCTTGAAGGGTTTCCATGGCATCCTTATATGTATATATATACATGGTTATGCGATTGATATGGTTTATGTGATTATGTGGGGTATGCTATGGGGAACTTACTAAGCTTCATGCTTATATTTTTGTTTATGGTTTTAGGTATTATTGGTTTGGAAAGGAAGGGCTCGACTTGATTGCAACGTACACACCCGTGTTTTCCGTATTATATGATTTTCGGATGTAACTCTGAAAAATGTTTTAATTAGCAACGTTTTTGGAATGTCTGGATTAAATGATATCTGTGTTTTGACTTTAATAAAAATGAAATTTTTAGACTTGATTTTTGGGACATTACAGTCCAAGGGGCAGAGCCCCTAGCAAAATTCGTTAGTTTTGAAAACCTAAATCCTCATTAAATTTTGGATTTCCCTGACTTGCTTCCAAAGCAGTCCATGATGGCCAACCCTAAGAGGCAAACCCTAATCTCATTTATTATATAAACCTCTCTTCTCTTTAAGAAGAGACACATGATGATTAGCTATCTTTTCTTCAAACGAACATAAAATCATTCTAGCAATTTGGCTTACGATTTCTGTGCCTAGATTCGTAAGTGTTGTCTTGGATTATCATACGCTGAATTTCTTGTATCCCAAACATAGAATATAAATATCAGTTTGAAAAGTGTTCACACAATCCAATGTGTATCCAGATCTCCAAGCGCAGAGCAGAGATTTTGCATCCACACTATATCTTCATGTTCCGGGCTCTAGATTTTGCATTTACACTTATGAAAATTAACAAGTAAAATTAATTGAGTGAATAACTTACCTGTAAAACCTCCAACTTATCGGAATGCCTTAGGTACTACCCATTTTGTCCTGAACCCGATACAAAATGGGCATGGCTCAAGTCGAAGAACTCCAATCCAGAATGGCACTTTCTGAAATAGATGGTTATTTTTCAAAAAACAAATTAAATAGTGTTAGTTTATTCAAAATGTCTTAGATATTTGCTCATATTATTCGGTTTCACTTTTAAATAGATATTCGTTTAATGGAAAAGCTGAATTAAATGAAATATCTATTGGTAGTTATTGTATTAAACTCAAACATAATGTGATGTACTGTTTGGCATTCAATTGAAGTTTAATAACCACTTGCTAATTGGAAGAAAGAAACATTTCTAAGTTTCAAATAAATGTTTCATTGTATTTTTATAGAGATTAATGCATTATTACATATTTATACGTTTAACGCATTGGAAGAAAAATTGAAATTGATATAGTTGTATGATAAGTAGAATAATATGGTGTGAATCTATTAAATTCTCAATGCATTGTCGATCTACTAAAGGGTAGTGGGCTTAAAACCAAGATATTAAGCATGGATAAATGTTTTATCTTGTCACTTAACCCATTAATCTACTGCTTTATGTATTTGGTAGAAAAGAAACACCATTATACCTATATCTTACATTAAGTCCGCATCTAAATAAAATAAAAACAAAAAAATGTTTGTTATTGTTTATATCTACATATATAGCGAACATGTAAGTTGTTTATGTATACATATATGGCGAGAAATGGTCAGCATAAAAGTTATTCGTCAGGTAAGAATTTGTGGGTGGCATATTGCATTCGAACCGATTCATCTATACGACTTTTTATGTTTCTTATCCAATAAATTATTATGGACTAAAAATTTAATATTATATGTATCATTTTAGAATAAAACTCAGATTAGTTGTTTCTCAAATGAAAGAAGACTTTGAAGGTAGACGAAAATAAATTTGGATCAAATTGACAAGTAGGCCTTGGAAATTACTAAATAATAATTAAAAAAATGTCTACTTGAAAGGAATCAAAGACAGCAAATTAGAAAGCAGAAAGCCTTGGTCGTCCTTGGGTTAAAGTCTAAGCGTTGTTTATTTGATGTATGTACTACAATTACAAAGCATCCATAAATTTGACAAAGCACCAAGCAAAAAGAGAGTTGAACTAATACCAGCAAACAAGGTATGTTTCCATCCTTGCTCATCTGTCCGGGTTGCTTATTTCCTTTTGTGATTCGGTCCCTTTGAAAAGGTTCGTTTGTATGAACTCGTTAGTGCCGGGTTTTTTTTTTTTTTTTTTTTTTTTTTGTTAATTTGATCTATTCCTAAAAAATATTTGTACAAAAGTTTAAAAAGTTCTTCTCCCTTAAAAGTTTAAACGATACTCCTTCTTGGTATATTAATAAGTGGAAAAACTTTATCTCTAAAAACCAAAGAGTAATTGAGAGAGCTCTTCATCTTATTGTTTTACTGGGGTCGAAAATATTCGGAAATATTGTTAACAATTTTCTCTTTTTATAAAGAAATTCAAGTTTTTATAAAACTTATGAAATGAAACTTTTTTCCTCAGAATGCAAATCCATTTTGAACGTTATATATATATATATATATATATATATATATATATATATATATATATATATATATATATATATATATATATATATATATATATATATATATATATATATATTCTATGTTACAAACTATTGAAAAAGAAATTTTAGAAAATAAGATTATTTATATATATCAAAAAGTCTGTTTCAAAAAAGTTATGTGATCCAATACTTGTTAAAGTAATATTATACAAAAAAGTTATGATTAAAAAATTTTATTATTTAATTCTAAAAGAAAGTAAAGACAAAATTGCCAAAATGGTCTTATGGTTGTCAAAATTCTGCAGTTTTGGTCTAAAAAAGTTTGGTGGTGTATGATGGTCCAATTTATATATTTTTAGTGATTTTGGTCCCTATACACTTGAAATTATTTTTATACCCTTATAATTTAATTTTTCTATTTTTTAATTGTTGTAATACTTTAATTAGTTTAATTTATGTATTTTTTTCATCTTAAAACAAAATAAATAACCCACTACTCTTCCATCCTTATCATAAAATCCATTCATCACCAACTCTACCTCCATAACCCATGCAACCCTCATTTGTTCGGAACCACCATCCTCGACTGCCATTTTGCCTTAAACCACCTTCGGCACCCATCATTTTCGCTGGAAAAATGTAGGAGACTTCTTTATGGGGGAATGTTATTTTTTCATCTGAAATCATAACAAGCGGTGTGTGTTTCATCCAAAATCAAGACATCCGGCGAACACCAAAACTCTGGCAAGCACCTGAACTCCAACACAGCCCTGTAATCGTCCTCTTCCTTTTCATCATCTTCTTCTTTCTATTCTCCTTTTCCATTTTCTGACGACGAACACCAAAACTCTGTCGTCATTGTCAACTTCGTCATTTCTCCCCCATCCACTGTTTTCCTCTGGTTCTCATTCTCCTATATCTTATGACCACTCATCGAAACATGGTTTCTAATGAATGATAATGGTGGAACTTCTCTAAAATCCCGCTCTTTAATGCCAAAGTAAACATCATCCACCATTGGAGCTTCTTCCAAGTCCTCCTGAACTTGTTTTTGAAAATTATGGCTTGTGTCTGACCGTTCTTCTCTTCCCATATAGGGAGCTCTGTCTCGTTCACCTTCTCAAGTAAATTTCTGGTGCTCTATTGTGTTTGATTAAACTTCTACACAATGGATCTGACCACCCCATCGTTGTCGCATACCATCACCAATCGTCACCACAAGGAAACCCTAGCCCTAAAAAATGTAGATCAGAACCACCGACGAAGGAAGAAGGTTTCCGAAAGAAGGATGGTTCTGGTTGTAGTGTTTTTTAGTTACCATGATGAGAATAGTGGTGTCCGAGGAGGAAAGCGGGTGTTTCATCGGTGGTTCGTAGTTAAATTTTTGGAAGCAATCTTCAAAATCCCTAAATCAAAACTGAGTGATGGTGATTGGAGAATGGCTACCGAGAGAGAGAGAGAGAGAGAGAGAGAGAGAGAGAGAGAGAGAGAGAGAGAGAGGATGGTGTTACTTTATTTTTATTTTTTAATTTATTTTTTAGTGAAAATAGCAATAAAAAATAAAAATAAGTAAAAAATAATTGTCAAAGGGCATATTCGTCATTTCATGTTGTGTCTGGACCAAGAACACATAACAATTCCAACTATTTTGGCCAAAACCGCATAAGATATTCGAAATTGGATCACTGATGCACCACCAAACATTCTTGAACCAAAACTGCAAAATTTTGACAACCACAGGGACCATTTTTGCAATTTGTCGAAATTAAAAATATAATACAAAAAAATAAATAACATAAATAAATAAAAATGCTACAAAGATATTAATGTAAGGATTAAAAATAAAAACAAAAAACAAATAAGAACACTAAAAAGGTATTAACAAACATTAAAAATATAAAATTTTTATAAAATATCAACAAAAAAATAAACAAATAAAAATATTGACTGTGTCAATAAATGTGCGTCACATGTGACTAGGTCAAATTCAAAAATTATGTTTTAGGTTTGTTTTAACTTTTAAGAGATGGACTCGTTTTTTTTTTAGGATAGTCTGGGTTTTTACAAGTTCCAGACCTTTATCTGTGTATCTGCATGTCTCTAGCTATGTATCTTTGTATGTAGAGAGTGACAGTGAAACACTACATGTACTAATTCTCATATCTCTTTTCAATTTTCTTTTTCTCAGCGGAAATTAATCAAAAGTCCTAATGGAAAATCAAGATGTGGATATGATTATCGATACCTTCAAGCTTGTTGTAAACTCCGTGAAAGAACAAAAAGATACCAACCATTTTTCACGAACTATTAACATGGTTCCTAGTGGGTTCCGAGATCTTAGTCCAAGTTCTTTCGACCCTCGTGTGGTCTCTATTGGTCCTCTTCATAGACATGACGAAGCTCTACAACTATTTGAAGACCAAAAAGCGACTTACGTAGATTCTTTATTGCAGCGTGTTCCTTCCCCACCAGAACAAACGCTAAAAGAATGTTTGCTTAAGGTGGTTGCTTCAATAGACATGATAAGGGCATCTTATCCACGCATAGAGAAGGCCTACAGTGACATTGAGCTTTCCACAATGATGGTTATGGATGCTTCTTTCATACTCGAATTCATTCTCATGATTTCCATATCCAGCGATGAACAAAAACAATTGTTGCGTGGCTCACCTATGATATATGACTTAGTGCTGGTAGAAAACCAGATCCCTTTCTTGGTTCTTAACCTCATATTTGACCTCACCATTGCCAAATCTCAACTGACAAACACTCTTACTGAGCTTCTTCTTGATCTTGTACAATTTTTCAACATCTTTGAAACAAAATTAACAGTCAGTGATAGAACTGTAGATTTTCATCTTGATCATATTCTTGGTTTTCTGGAAACATGTTACTGGCCATCACTGAAATATACTCCTTCAGAAGGACTACCTGGTTCGGCAATCCACTCAACTATAGAGCTGAATAGAGCAGGGATTATCTTTACTCCTTATCGAGATGAAAGATGGCAAATGACAATGGAGTATAAATCATCTAAGTTTCCCTATTTTTCTTGGTTTTGGTTTAAGCCTAGTCTTAGAATGCCAGTAGTACGCATTGACAACATCACTGAGTTGATTTTAAGGAACCTCATTGCTTACGAACGGACATCTACATATCCTAGTTATATGACATCATATGCCGCAGCAATGGATATGTTAGTCGAAACTCAAGAAGACATTGCTAAGTTGATAGAATCAAAAGTCCTTCTCAACCATTTAGGCTCAAACGAAAAGGCTACAAGTATGATTAAAAGCATATGTGCACCAAATCGTTTGGAAAACTTTTATTATGTTGATCAGTGTCAGGAGTTAGATGAATACTACAATAGATACTGGCCGAAAAACATTGCAGTATTGAAGGGTACATATTTTAGTAGTCCATGGAATACCATTGCTCTACTTGCTGGAATCATCCTCTTTTCTCTTACTGTGGTTCAAACTATCTATACTGTCAATGCAGCATAGTGCGAAAATTGCTTTGTGCAAATGGCGTTTGAGATAATCTAGCCTTAATGGAGTAATTAAACAGGTTCTTGTCCTCATAATTAGGATATGTGTAATAAGTAATGGTTTCAATCGTTATTATGTGAAACATTGTGATGGTATGAAAGCATTAGTAACTGATGTACTTGTCAATTGACAGTTACACAAAGCGACAATATATGAATAATGTGATGTAAAATTGTTGTTGTAATCATTAATAAAGAGTTATGTTTTTCTGCATAAAAGGAATTCTTCCTAAAATCATTTATCTTCAATCTTCAATGTTTTCTCCAACATAGTGATATTAGAGCCTGGTTGAGAAGAAAATGAGAAAGACATAGAAGACACAAACAGAAATAGGAGAAGAAAGAGATGAGGGTTTGTACACCATCAATGTTAGATCATTGAACAAAATGAAGGGTCTTTGGTGTCCTTCACAATCATCAATAAGGAAGAAGATCAGAAGAAAAGAAAATATGGAATCATTGACAGAAGATCTGGCTGAACATTTTTTGGTATGTTTCTGAGTGATTGTTGTTTTCATGGAGATTGTTGGTGGTATTCCCTACCTTTTATTAATTGTGTGTAAGATTCATACTTGCTTGTGCTTGTTATTTTTATGGAGATTGTTGTTTTCATGGAGATTGTTGGTGGTATGCCCTGCCTTTTATGAATCATGTGTAAGATTCATACTTGCTTTTGCTTGTTATTTATATGGAGATTGGCAAGAATATTCTACACATTGGTGTTTCTTTTGGAAATCAACTATTAGGACTTGTAAGAAGATCGGATACACGACATGTGATTATTGTAATGTGTTGGGATATGAAGTCTTGTCCAACATGGAGCACTTGGAACTCAATGAAGCACTTAGGATTCATGGAGCATGTAACAAATAAATGGATCATCTGAGAAGGGAATGGATCTCCTGACAAATGAGAGGATATTCCAAAATGACAGGAGATGCCACGAAGTGACTTGATATGCCACCAATGTAACGTGTTATGTAACCAAGTGACCTGACATGCCACGAAGTGACTTGATATGCCACCAAGTGACTTGATATTACATGAAGTGACTTGATATGCCACGAAGTGAGTTGATATGTCGTGAACTGACTTGATATGCCACCAAGTAACTGATATGCCACCAAGTGACATGATATGCCACCAAGTGACTTCATATATGTCACGAAGTGAGTTGATATGCCACCAAGTGAATTGATATTCCTTAAAGTGACTTGATATTCCACGAAGTAACTTGATACGCCATGAACTAACTTGATATGCCACCACGTGACTTGATATCCCACAAAGTGACTTGATGTGCCACCAATTGACATGATAGGCCACAAAATGTAGGATATGCCACCAAGTGACAAAATATGTCATTCAAGCGGTGATGTGCCATTCAAGAGGAGGATGTGCCATTATACAACATGATGTGTGTAACATCCCAAAAATAGCACCCAATTTTTTTTTTTTGAAAACTTTACTAAACCATAATATCACGTATCAAAAGATAAAAACCATGAATCGTGTATCTCAAAATTTCATAATAAATTTATCAAATCGAAACTAGTGTCAAGATCATATCAAAATATCAAAGACTAACTCCCAGGCTAAACTGTGGTATGTGCCATGCCATCATCCCGAGCCTTTCTCTTTGCTAACTGAAGTACCTGAAACCAAAAACTGAAACTGTAATCATGAAGCTTAGTGAGCTCCCCCCAAACTACCACATACCATACAATAACATATAAGCACATACTGGTCCTTGCCCACTACATCAGACCGAGGTCCAGAACTAACTAGGGTCTTGACCACTGCATCAGACCGAAGTCCGGAATTGCATCGGACCGAAGTCCAGAATTAACTAGGGCCTTGCCCACTGCATCGGAACAAATTCCGGAACTAACTAGGGCCTTGCCCACTACATCGGACCGAAGTCCGGAACTAACTCGAGCCTTGCCCACTGCATCAGACCGATGTCCGGAATTGACTGATCATATCATAACATAATCAAAACAAATAACATAAACATAACTACTGCATACTGCATCAGACCATAGTCTGGAACACATAACACATAACACGCCTGTATCATAATGACATCAAAAACACTGAAGTACTGCATCAGACCACAGTCCAAAACTATTTCTATCTAAACAAGATGGCATTATGGTCGTAGACCTGTTCCTAAAGGAAGGAAAACTCACCTGGCAAGGTTGTCTGCTGAAAAGCTGATCGGGAACTATCTGACTACTGCTCTGGTAACTCCCCGGCTAAAATTCCCAAAATACACTTAATCAAATACTGATAACTAATCTTAGTGTAAAATGACTATTTTACCCCTGTTCAAAGTCAACAACCTGTTGACCTGACTTGCCGAGTTAGGCCGCCAACTCGACGAGTCCCTATCTTTCCTTCTATTTTCTTACTCGACTCTACTCGCCGAGTTTAGCCACAACTCGACGAGTTCCCCTTCCTTATTGATATCATTCCAATCTTTATCTGAATCGCCGAGTTGTATGATCCACTCGTCGAGTTCACCTTCAACATAAGAACACGTCTAGTCTGCGACTCGCCGAGTTGTATGAATAACTCGTCAAGTCTGTTCTTACGGGTAAGGAGATTGCCTTGGACTAGCCGAGTAAGGGTGTAGACTCGCCGAGTCCCTCTACACTCAGATCCATAACTTAACTCATTGAGTCCTTACTTCACTCTCTAAACAGACTTGCTACTACTAAATTGATAATCTAGGACTCGCGACCTGACTCGCCGAGTCCTTTGCATGCAGTTTCTATTCAGTCGATACTACTCAGCTTCAGTTCATCCAATTCATAGATCTGGGTTTCTGGGACTATCTGAACACGTAAAGTTGTAACTTTACGTGTATCTAAGAGGAAATGAAGCAATAACACTCAAACATGGCTATTATGGGAGGTTACTTGCCTAGTACAAAGCCATAGTTGCCAAAAGGTGGATTTTTTAAGCTCCTGGAGCTCAAGAGAGGCTAGATGCAAGATATGGCTCAGTTACAAAGCTCCATCACAAGGGATTTGGGGTTTTTAAGCTCGAAACCATCCATTTGGGGACAAACTAAATCTAGTAGTACAATAATTAAGATGAAAGCTTTATTACCAGAAAGGATGGCCAAAGAGGAGTATAATCAAGATCTACTTCTTCTTCCTTGAGTTGTTCTGCCTTCTCCTTCTTCTTGTTTAACAATGCACCAAAAATTCCTTCACAAGGGAAAAGATCACTCACACACACTTCAAGGAGGCTAGGGTTTCGGGAATAAGTCTCTGAGAGGTGAAGGAGGCTGGCTTGGGGCTATAATGATGTTTAAATAGGGTACACACCCTGAAAATTAGGGCTTCATCCAGACTGGCGGACTCGTCAAGTCCCGAATATGGACTCGTCGAGTCACTACTCCAACTGCACGCGCTGACCCGTTGCTACTCGACGAGTTAGGGCTACTAACTCGTCGAGTAGCTTTTAAAATAAGAAGAAAAATAATTTATAAATGCGTACCAGGAACGGGGAATTACAACTCTCCCCCACGTATCTTAGACTTCGTCCTCGAAGTCTGCTGCTACTGAATCTAAGAATAACTCCAGATAATGCTCTATCATCTCCTCCTCGGTCTCCCATGTCCACTCCGAACCCTTTCGGTGCTGCCACTACACCTTCACTAGCTGCACCACCTTGTTCCTCAAGGTCTTCGCCTTTAGATCCAAGATCAGAACTTGTCTCTCGATGTAATTCAGGTTGTTGTCAACCTAAATATCCTCCAACGGTACAACAACTGACTCATCCACCAAACACTTCCGTAACTGAGACACATGGAAAGTGTTATGGATCTGGCTAAGATTTGCTAGAAGATCTAACCGATAAGCAACCCAACCCACCGAGGCCAAAACTGTAAAAGGCCCAACTTGCCCCTTTTCCGGAACCTGATCACACCCTTCCAGGGTGACACTTTCAGGAGGACCATATCACCTACCTAAAACTCCAAATCAGAACGCCTCCTATCGGCGTAACTCTTATGCTGACTCTGAGCAGTCTGGAGTTGGCTACGAACTTGCTGAATCAACTCTGTGGTCTTAAGCACCACCTCAGTGCTCCCTATGAACCTCTGACCGACCTCGCCCCAACTGATTGGGGTCCTACACTTCCTCCCATAGTGAATCTCTAAGGGAGGCTGGTCTATACTGGAGTGGTAACTGTTGTTATACGAAAATTCCGCTAATGGAAGGTACGTATCCCAACTGCCACCAAAATCTAGGACACATGCCCGAAGCATGTCCTCAAGAGTCTTAATCGTCCTCTCGCTCTGCCCGTCCATCTGAGGGTGGAAAGCGGTGATGAAAAGGAGATGAGTCCCTATCTCGTCATGGAACCACTTCCAAAACTTAGAGTTGAATCGGATGTCTCAATCTGATACCACTGAAACAGGCACTCTATGACGTGCCGCAACCTCTTGAACATATATATCGGCTAACTTCTTGGCTGATATGCACTCCTGGATTAGTATGAAATGTGCGCTCTTGGTCAACCGATCCACTATGACCCAAATCGAATCAACTCCACGTGCAGTCCTGGGAAGCTTAGTAACGAAATCCATGGTGATATCCTCCCATTGCCATACAGGAATGTATAATGGCTGCATCCTGTCGTGGGGTCTCTGGTGCTCCGCCTTGACCTTCCTACAGGTCAGGCATCTCTCCACGTACCAAGCTATGTCCCGCTTCATGCAAGGCCACCAATATCCGGGTTGAAGATCTCTATACATCTTCGTCGCCCCTAAATGGATGGAGAACCAAGACTTGTGGGCCTCATCCATCAACACATGTCGTACTCCTCCTCAGTACGGCACCCAAACTCTCCCATGAAGGGTCAAAAATCCTCGAATGTCATAATCGAAAGAAGCTACTAGGCCCATGATCCTCTCACACTTCTGTCTCTCCTCCTTTAGGCCCTCAACCTGTGCCTCTCTAATTTACTCCAACAATGGAGTAATCAATGTCATTCTAAAACATATATCCCTGATCGGGGCCTCCATCGCCTTGTGGCTCATGGTGTCGGCCACTACGTTGTCCTTGCCCGGATGGTAAAGGATCTCACAATCATAGTCCTTAACCACATCTAATCACCGACGCTGCCTCATGTTTAGATTCAGCAGATCCATGAGGTACTTCAGACTCTTGTTATCCGTGTAAACGGTACAACAAACCCCATATAGGTAATTTTTCCAAATCTTGAGGGCGAACACCACTGCCCCCAGCTCCAAATCGTGCATCGGATAGTTAGCCTCGTGAGGCTTCAACTATCTAGAGGCATAAACTATCACATGCCCTCGCTGCATCAACACTGCTTCCATGCCTGTGATCGAAGCATCACAGTAGACTACAAAATCATCCACTCCCTCTATTAGGGTAAGAATCGGTGCCTCACACAATCTCTGTTTGAGGGTCTCAAATGTTGTTTGCTGCTCAGGCCCCCATCGAAATGCCACCGACTTCCGGGTTAGTCGACTGAGCAGAACTGGTATCTTGGAGAAATCTTGGATGAATCTCTTGTAGTACCCTGGGTAGGAAGCTCCAAATCTTAGATGGAGACCTCGGGACCTCCTACTGCATCACGACCTCTATCTTCGCCCGATCTACTAATATACCCTTCTGGGTGATGAGGTGTCCAAGGAACTGCACCTCGGGCAACCAGAACTCACACTTGGAGAACTTTGCAAAATGTTTCTCCCTCCTCAACGTCTCTAACACCTCTCTCAGGTGCTCCTCGTGTTGCTCCTGAGTCTGGGAATAAACCAAGACATCGTCGATAAATATTATCACGGACCAATCTAACATCGTTCTGCATACATGGTTCATGAGATCCATGAATGCAGCTGGTGCGTTGGTGAGCCCAAATGGCATCACCACGAACTCATAATGACCATAGCGGGTCCTAAAAGCGGTCTTATGTATATCCTCACATCTGACCCGCATCTGATGATAACCTGCCAACCCTAGGAAGCTCTAAATCTCAAATGGAGACCTCGGGACCTCCCACTGCATCACAGCCTCTATCTTCGCCGGATCTACTAATACACCCTTCTGGTTGACGAGGTGTCCAAGGAACTGCACCTCGCGTAACTAGAACTCACACTTGGAGAACTTCACAAAAAGTTTCTCCCTCCTCAGCATCTCTAACACCATTCTCAGGTGCTCCTCGTGTTGCTCCTGAGTCCTAGAATAGACCAAGATGTCGTCGATGAACACTATCACGGACCGATCTAACATCGGTCTACATACGCGGTTTATGAGATCCATGAACGCGGCTGGTGCGTTGGTGAGCGCAAATGGCATCGCCAAGAACTCATAATGACCATAGCAGGCCTAAAAGCGGTCCTCTATACATCCTCACATCTGACCCGCATCTGATGATAACCAAAGTACAAATCAATCTTGGAGAATCAAGATGCTCCCTGAAGTTGATCAAACAAGTCATCTATCCTCGGAAGTGGGTAACGGTTCTTCACCGTCACCTTGTTCAAATCCCGATAATCTATACACATACAGCGTGACCTGTCCTTCTTCTTCACAAACAGGATTGGGGATCCCCATGGTGAGCTACTCAGTCTGATAAAGCCTTTGTCTAGCAGCTCCTGCAGCTGCGTAGAAAACTCCTGCATCTCAGGAGGAGCCTACCAATATGGTGCCTTGGCTATTGGAGCCGCACCAGGAACCAGGTCAATCCTGAACTTAACCTGTCTCTCAGGAGGTATCCGAGGAAAATCATTTGGAAATACATCCAGGTACTCACATACTACTGGTACATCGTCAAATGACGCATTGCCCTTCTCCCAGGCATCTAAAACATAGGCGACGTACTCCGCACAACCCTGCTGAAAGTAGTGTCTCGCGCTCGCCACTGAACAAAGAATCGGCCAGCACTGTGGCCTCTTGCCCTGAATCACTAACTCTCCCCCACTAGGAGTGTGAATCCTTAATAACTGTAGCTCACAATCAATTACTTCCCCATTGGGGCTCAGCCAATCCATACCCACTATGACCTTATTCCCTCGTAAGGGAATAGGAACCAGGTCTACTAAAAACTGTCATCAAATAACCGCAGGGAACACCCCCTATGTACCCTCGCGACCCTAACGGTCCTATTATCAGCTATCTCAACCTCAAGTGGATAGTCCAGCTCCCCAGGAGTTCTGCTAAACCACTTGCTAAGTGCAAGCGAGACAAATGATCGTGAAGCCCCCAAATCAAACAATATTGTAGCTGAAATGTCATTCACTAAGAACGACCCTATATACAAACACAAAACAATGAGAAATAATCAATACTAAATACAGAGACAATAGGGAAATACGTACCCGTCACCATATCAGGAGTCATCCGTGCCTCCTCTGCTGTCATCTGGAAAGCTCTACTCATCACCACTGGCGCCTCAGCCCGACCCTGACAGCCGTCTGTAATCCTCAAAGTAGCAGGGGCAGGTGTTGCCACCTTCCCTGCTGCTGCTAAACTCGGGCACTAGGATTTTGTATGTCCCCTATGATTGCAATGGAAGCAAATCATATCAGATACTGTGGTGGTGGTGGTTGTTGTACAATCCCTACTCATATGCTCGGTTCGACTTCACTTGTAGCAGTCAGAGATCCCTGCCTTGCATGCCCCATCGTGCAATCTCCCACACTTGCCACACCGAATGCGGCTCTACTGTCCTCTAGATCAGTGATCCGATACCTTGGGCGTTTTGCTTGAACTCCATGTGCCAGATGTCGCCTTAGGCTTCCTCATCTTCTCCATCTCCAAAGCTATCTCTCTCACAAGCCCTTGAAATCATGTAGTCCAACGTTTTAGCACTGGACTGGCTCACAAACTGTCTGATATGACTCCACAACATCTCATGATAACGGGCCTTCCTCATCTCCTCATCAGCCGCATACTGAGGAAAGAGAAGAGCCCTCTCCCTGAACTTGGTGGTAATATCCGCCACAGTCTCAGTAGTCTGAGTAAGATCCTGAAACGCCCTTACTAACTCCTACACCTCTATAACCGGTGCAAACTCGGCTCTGAACCTGGTAGTGAAATCGGTCCAAGTCATCGCATCGAGAGCTGCGTCATCTCCCATGACATGTCCGATCTCCTCCCACCAATATTGTGCCCCGTCCTTCAGGAGATAGGATGCTAGTCTGACCTTGTGCCCCCTTGGGATTCCGTGCCCCATGGTAGTCAAGAGCTCCACATGCTCTGAACTCCCTGAAAGTGAGGGTGCGCGACCCCATCATGGCAGCCACCTCAGCACGGAATGTGCTCAACTTCTTGCCCATCAGCTCCAAAATACCCTCCTTGATCGAACCAAAGATCACAGGAGTCTGATCGAGTATGATGTGAGTAACCTCTAAGGAGAATAACTCCCTAGTTTGCTCATCTAAATGCTCAACCCCCAAGCTTGATCCTGATCTCTCACCGACACCTGAACTGCCGACTGCTGGTCTAGCGCGTAAAACCACCATTCTGAAAAAACATAATGACAAATGTCAGGAATACTAATATAGTTTGAGGGATCGCTACTACTACAAGTTTTCGGGTATCATCTCAGCCTTCCTTGGTTCAAGTACGGATCCACTTCTTTTAGTAGTACGAGCCCATACTACCTTCCACATCTATCTGCACTTTCCTCAGGAACTGCCTTGACTCCACCAAGTCCCTTCTACAGCTACTGATCTTTGCTACTCTCATCCTAGGCTTGCCCTAGGGAGATCTCTGACTCCACCCAACTCAGTCCTCAGCTGCTGAAGGCCTCCTTGTAATGCCAAATAGCCACCATATAGATACCCTCACATGCAACGAGGCTCAGATAATCCTTTGAGTAAGGGAGTCATCCCTATAATGGTTAGGAGTCAAACAAGAGCTACGCAATAGGGTCAAATCCAACACTCTGAGATTATTCAACCCTAATTGCATGTGACTTAACGTATCCACCTAATAGCTAACTCCCATCACTCCGAGTCCCACAATGCATAAAGAAAGCAACATTCAGTCTAGGAAACTAACTCAAGCAGGTTCTATCCACATAACTAGAAACTGTACTAGCATATGATGCTAAGCTCCTACTATCAGGCATAACCTAAACATGCTATCTTACTACTTGATACTAGCATGCAATTCTCGTAAAGTTGAAACACATATAACAGGCACATTAGGCATCCTCCTAGATCCTTAGTCCTATTCTAGCATGTTGTTCTACTAAAACTGTCAATCATAACACAAACATGTATGGGTAATTTGGGAGTACTTACTTGAGCTTGGTTGATCGCATGCACCACACCCTTTTTTGCTTTTCAAAGCTCTTTTCTTATGACTAAGTTTCTTTTTCAAAATTCTTTTCAAAAATGTTTTTCCTTTTAAAACCTTATACCATTTCCTTAGTTTGAGTGCAAACACACCCGAGGGAGTGCTCGAATCCCTCAAACCAAGGCTCTGATTCCAACTTGTAACATCCCAAAAATACCACTCAAAAATTCTTTTTAAAACTTTACTAAACAATAATATCAAGTATCAAAAGATGACAACCATGAATCGTGTATCTCAAAATGTCATAATAAATTTATCAAATCGAAACTAGCGTCAAGATCATATCAAAATATCAGAGTCTAACTCCCAGGTTAAACTGTGGTGTGTGCCATGCCATCATCCCAGGCCCTTCCCTTTGCTAACTAAAGTACCTGAAACCAAAAACCGAAACTGTAAGCATGAAGCTTAGTGAGCTCCCCCAAACTGCCACATACCATTCAATAACATATAAGCACATATTTGGCCTTGCCCACTACATCGGACCGAAGTCCGAAACTGACTAGGGCCTCGCCCACTGCATCGGACCAAAGTCCAGAACTGACTGATCATATCATAACATCATCAAAACATATAACATAAACATAAATACTGCATACTGCATCGGACCATAGTCCAGAACACATAACACATAGCATGTCTGTATCAGAATGAAATCAGTCATACTAAACTACTACATCGGACCGCAGTCCAGAACTACTGCTATCTAAACAGGCCGGCATTATGTCCATAGCCCCGTTCCTACTGGAAGGAAAACTCACCTCGTAAGGTTGTCTACTGAAAAGCTGATCGGGAACTGTCTGACTGTTGCCCTGGTAACTCCCCGGCTACAATTCCCAAAATACACTTAATCAAATACTGATAACTAATCTTAGGGTAAAATGACTATTTTACCCCCTGGTCAACATCAAAAACCTGTTGACCTGACTCGCCGGGATGGGCCTCCAACTCGTCGAGTCCCTATCTTTCCTTCTATTTCCTTATCCGACTCTACTCGCCAAGTTTAGCGACAACTGGACGAGTTCCCCTTCCTTATTTATATCGTTCCAACTTACATCTAACTCGCTGAGTTGTATGATCAACTCGTCGAGTTCACCTTAAACATAAGAAGACGTCCAGTGTGTGACTCGTCGAGTCTGTTCTTATGGGTATGGAGATTGTCTTGGACTCGCTGAGTCAGGGCGTAGACTCGCCGAGACCCTCTACACTCAGATCCATGACTTAACTCACTAAGTCCTTAGTCCACTCTCTAAACAGACTTACTATTACTAAATCGGGAATCTAGGACTCGCGACCTGACTCACCGAGTTAGAAGAACGACTCGTCGAGTCCTTTGCATGCAGTTTCCATTCAGTCGATTCTACTTAGCTTCACTATATCCAATTCATAGATCTGGGATTCTAGGACTATCTGAACACATAAAGTTGCAAACTTTACGCTTATGTAAGAGGAAATGAAGCCATAACACTCAAACTTGGCTATTATGGGAGGTTATTTGACTAGAACAAAGGCATGGCTGCCAAAAGGTGGCTTTCTTGAGATCTTGAGCTCAAGAAAGGCTAGATCCGAGATATGGCTCAGTTGCAAAGCTCCATCACTAGGGATTTGGGGGTTTTAAGCTCAAAACCATCAATTTGGGGATAAACTAGATCTAGTAGTACAGTAATCAAGATGAAAGCTTTATTACTAGAAAGGATGGCCAAAGAGGAGTATAATCTGGATCTACTTCTTCTTCCTTGAGTTCTTCTACCTTCTCCTTCTTCTTCTTGATCAACAATGAAACAAAAATTCCTTCATAAGGGCAAAGATCACTCAAACACACTTCATGGAGTCTAGGATTTCGGGAATAAGTCCCTGAGAGTTGAAGGAGGCTGGCTTGGGGATATAAGGATGTTTAAATACGGTACACACCCTGAAAATTAGGGCTTCATCCAGATTGGCAGACTCGCCAAGTCCGGAATATGGACTCATCGAGTTGCCATGCCATCTTCACGTGCTGGCCTGCTGCTACTCGACGAGTTATGGCCACTAACTCGAAGATTAGCTTCTAAAATAAAAAGAAAAATAATGTTTTAAATGTGTACCAGGAATAGGGTGTAACAATGCACTTCCAAGGTTCATGGTGTCCTATCATGGCTCCTGATGTGCCACTTGGGAGTCAAGTTCACTAGGATGCTCATGATTGTCCAAATGTTGCTCAGAAGGACAAAGACGCTCATATAGGATGTTCCACGTGCCTGATGCACCATCATCATGCTCCATTGTGATACATGATGTGCCATCATGTGTTTTGGTTGATGCATATGAGGTTGATGATTCTAGAAGCGCATGCATGGCATTCTGTGATTGGTTGAAAATCCGGGCATCCCCATTATAGGCTAATTATGGATGCACCTGGCCCATAGTAATTAGAGTTTCCCATTTCTTTTCTATAAATAGGTTTATATCTCCATCATTGTTAGTCACACATAATTTTCAAGAGAGTAATCAGTGTGAGGTTGAGAGCACATCCTTTGGAGCAGTTAGTAAGAAAGGGAGATTCTTTTGTTTTGAGAGCTCAAGGGAGGTGTAACTTTTGTGTTTGATTGTAACTTTTCTTGGACATTTAATAAAACTCTCTGTCTCTCTCTATCTTTCTCTCTCTCTCTCTCTCTCTCTCTCTCTCTCTCTCCCCCCCCCCTGTGGATGTAGGTAACTTTGACCGAACCACGCTAAATATTATGTTCATATTATTTACATTTTTTCAAAAGGATTATTTCTTCAAGTTCATTTAAGTGTGTTTTTGATATTTGTCTGAATTTCTTAACTTGTTAGTTGTCAACCAACAAACTACTATCAGAGCTATGGCTGAAGATGGGAGAGTTAATATTGACAAATTCAGTGGTCATGATGTCAGTTTCTAGAAGATGTAAATCGAAGACTACTGAAAGAAGCCATTTTATGCATCTTTTAGGGTAGTTTTATTAGCATTTTGCACCATTTGTATTACATTTTCATTCTAGGTAGTTTCCCTTTTTTCCCTTAACTTAAAAATTCTTGCATTTTGGTCCCTATCCGAGTACGTTGGGTGTACGCTAGGAGTACGCTAGGCATACTGGCTCGATAGATTGGTCGCGGAGGCACCCACATACGTGCAGCCTACGTGGAAGTATGCATGGCATATGGTCACCAAGGGTAAACCCTAAATTTTAGGGTTTATGCCTTATTTACACACCTTAGGTTACTCTTGGACCTTCTTATAAACAGCCTCCACCTCTCCAAACCCTGAGAACAAAACCCTAATTTCCATTTAGCTTGGAAGTGACTTGTAAATGTGTTTTTTGTGATCTTGACGGAAGAACTCTTAAAGGTTGCATTAGTGTGGTTGGAGCTTGTGGATCCAGAATCATCACCAACTTGGAAAGCGCTTGGAGGTATAAAACTCTTTACTTGATGGCTCATTATGTTAGATCTAGTTAGGGCTTGTTTTTGTGCAATTTATGGTCCTTTAAGTCATGCTTGAGAGTATGAGCTACTCCAGAAGCTAGGGATGGTAGATCTTAGCACTTTTGAGGTCCCTTGTGCATAAAAATGCAATCTTGATGCGTTATATTGGACCATGCATCAGTTAGGGTTATTATTATGGGTTTTCTTGGTTAAAAACAAGTACTGGGCCCCATTAAGATGCGTAACGGAGTAAAGTTGCCAACTTTACGTGTTATGACAACATTTAAGGCTAGATCTAAGAAATGAACCTATTAGCTTAACCAATTTAAGCACTTAATGGTGATTTGGGCTTGTTGTGGAGTACGATGGGCATACCCAGCTCATACATAGCACGTACTAGCCAAGGGTGGGGTATACAAGGCATAATTCTGAGTAAGTTTGGTGCACACATTAATTGTTGACTTTCATTGACTTTAGTGATTTGGGACATATTGGGACTATTATAGTTTCGAGCCTTGTTGAGGCACCAGTCTTTCTCACTTTGGGCCATTTTTAGGCTTTGGGCCTTCTTGGATGTGGGCCCATAATGGGCTTTAGATATTATTTAGGGATTTGGGCCATATTAGTCTTTTGGTGCGTTTAGGTTAGTGTTGGAGCATGGAAATGCTCTACAAATAATGAGTGATAGTTAGGTTGTATTTTTCCCTTTATCGTATTGTTGGTGTATTTTATCTCTCCCTCCTATATAAAGGGGAGGTGGTTGGTCTCTTTAGTGTGCACCTAACTTACTTTTCTCATCATGTCAACTCTAGAGAGAGAGAGAGAGAGAATTGGTGGGATCTCTCCCACCAAGGGAGAGTTTCTCTCTCCCACCATGATCTTCATGTAATAATATTTTATCTCTCTTTCTTTCTCATCTTTTAAGAATTATCATCATGTTCTTCATATTTTATATTTTGATACACGATAAATCTCAAGACTGTTTCTTCCGCATCCATCGTTCGTTCAAATGGGTTCTATAAATTGGTATCAGAGTCGTACCTTTAAGGTTCAAGCGACTAGTTCAAGGGAACGACTCCCGTTCAGTGATTATCTTGAAGATTTTTCGGATTTTTGCAAAAATTTTCGGGTTCAAACCGGAAATTTTATGATGAGTTTTCTATTTCTTTGGTGTTGATTTGTTCTTAGAAGAATAAATAATTGCTGATATTCGTTCGTAATTTTTCTGCTGAAAATCCGTTCTTACCAGTTTTTTTTCTTGCTACTGAATACGAAGAAAAAGAAGAAGATATTTTTATCTAAGAGCTCACTTGATGATTTTCCTACATATTATGGAAGAGACAAAATAATCTTGGGTATATGGAGAAGACTTGTTTTGGAAAGAAGATATATCAACAATCTTTTGGGATCATACGACTACAATAAAAAAATATCGTGAAGACCACTTCGAGATTTCCAGCACTGCAGTTTGAGTATACTGATATTTATTCGGCACAGTAGTGATTTTTCATGCAGAGATACTCTTCTTTCTATGGCATTTTGTTTGAGAAGCTTCAGCAATGGAATCCACCAACTTCTGTTGACCATAGAGTATATCTTTTACTCGATTTCTCGTGTCTTATCGAGACCCTTCATACATCTAGGGAGAGCCCTTCTTTGATCTTGGTATCCGACACTCTCCATCCTGATGATATATTTATTTTTGATATCCAGTCTTTTGTTATCAAAAATAGGGAGAGAATTTATGATATCATCTGGATTTGGTTATTATGATTGTTTGAGTTTGGATTTTTGAAGACTTCTTAAAACGATGATTTATTTAGTGATGCGATGCGGCACTTATTTTTGGTCTTTACGGATAAAATTTTTCGCATTACTGGATGTTTACCGGCTCTAGATTATTTATTATTCGGACTCTATCACAGGATGATTTTGTGTTTGCATTTGGTTCAGATTCTATGATTTCTCGAGTTTGGGTTTGTGATATTTTGAAGACGAAGATTATTTTTGGCGATGTGACGTGACACTTATTTTTTATTCTTGGATCAAATTTTTGGCATTGTTGGACCATGTCTTTGGACTCATATTATTTTTATCCGGACTTCATTTTATGGATCCTTCACATTCGTAGCAGGTTATTCTTTTAGTGTATTATGATTCGAGAACTCGAGATGTTTTTCAGACTTTTGAAGCCGAAGTGTTTCTTTTATTGGATCTTCTACTTGCTCATGGTGATCTTCTTCTTCCAGTGATTATGACTAGTGTGAAGAATTGGATCTTATCTTTTCTGCTTCATTGGTGGTACTTTGAAGCCGAAGACCTTCATTTTTATAGATTCATGGCCAGTTTCAGACTTCACATACACTTCAGAGTTTTAGAGATATTTCAGCACTTGGTTCTCATTATGTTTCATTTTGTTACCACACTTTCTAGTTGGATTATTTTATTATAGCCATGTATCACTTATTGTATCTCTCATCATTTGTAAGCATTTAGGGAGAGATTGTTGCAGCATGGAAATGCTCTACAAATAATGAGTGATACTTAGGTTGTATTTTTCCCTTTATTGTATTGTTTGTGTATTTTATCTCTCCCTCCTATATAAAGGGAGAGGTGGTCACTTTCTTTAGTGTGCACCTAACTTACTTTTTCTCATCATGTAAACTCTAGAGAGAGAGAGAGAGAATTGGTAGGATCTCTCCCACCAAGGGAGAGTTTCTCTCTCACACCATGATTTTCATGTAATAATATTTTATCTCTCTTTCTTTCTCATCTTCTAAGAATTCTCATCATGTTCTTCATATTTTATATTTTGATACACGATAAATCTCAAGATTGTTTCTTCCGCATCCATCGTTCGTTCAAATGGGTTCTATTAGTTAGACCTCGATTTTTCGGCCAAGTAAGAAAAAGGGTAAAAGAATCTTTTACCCTAGGTGTTAGACAAATGAACTGGATTCCCAGTTATGTTTTAGGGCCTAATTATTGATTGGGGTTTTATTTGAATGATTATAACTATGATTTTCCAATTCAACAACTCGATCATTTGTTTGGCTGACAGCAGACTAAAGTGAGTTTTCTCACTATACTATAGGAAACTAGGATATGTTATGTGCTTGTAGTCTTTATGGATCCTATTTTATGTGTTATATGCATGTGTGCCTGTTTGATATAAGTATGTGGGGTGAAATAGACCTGGTACAGCCTTGTGCTGACACATGAGTTGAGATAAACTCGAGGGTGAAATAGACTTGGGGATGAAATAGACCCGGTATGGCCTTGGGCCGACACATTAGTTGAAATAGACTCCTGGGTGAAATAGACACGGGAGTGAAATTGACCCCGCATAATCTTTATCTGGAATATATGTATGGTGTGCGGTATTTTGAGGAACTCAATAAGCATTACGCTTAAGGTTTTCAGTTTATGTTTTAGGTACTTCCGGATCCCAGGGCAAGAGCTCGGGATTATCACATCGCGCATACCATAATTTCTGTTTTATTTGACTTTGATTTATTGAGATGATTGATTGACATACTCTGATTTTTCCTTAATGGTTTTGTGAACACGTTTTGGTTGATGGTTTTATTATTATGAAAACAACATTTTTGGTTTTAAATTTTGGGAAGTTACAAGTTTGTATTAGAGCCTTATTTTAAGGGATTTAGGCATAATCTCTGGTTTGTCTAAACTCAATCTGCGGATTTGGTTGATTTTTCATAAAATGATTTTTTTACAAAAAGAGTTTTTCTAATAAAAGAAAGGGGTGTGGTGCATGCAATCGGTCGAGCTTAAGTAAGTTATCCAAAAATACCCATACATATTTTATGTTATGCTTTGAATTCTGAATATACGAATTGCATGTTAGATTAGGGCTAAGGATACTCATGATTACATGATAAAATGCTAGTAGAGATGCCTTTGTATGTCTACTGTATGAGATTGTAGACCTACATGCTAGTACTGATTAGTCAGTGATAGGATGGCATGTTTAGGTTATGCTTCATTCTGATTACTCGATGCCCAAATGCAACTTGCTTTGTGCTTTTTAGGAGTTCCCATTAACCACATTAACATTAGCTAACTAGTAAGCTAATATGTTAAGTTATATATGATTAAGACTAGATAATTCTAGAATGTTAGGTTTTAACTCTATTGCGTAGCTCTTGTTTGAGTCCAAATGTTGTAGCGTGAGACCTTTCATTCGAAGAATTATTTAGTTTCAATGATATGTAATTGTATTTGTGAGCTAGTTAGATGGTTTTGGGCGTCGGGGGGGGGGGGGGGGGGGTTCCTTCTACAGTTGATGGTGGGGAGTAGTGTGGTTGTTTCCTTTGGAAAACCTAGGAGGCGAATCGATGCTAAGATCCTTGTCTTTTTAAGGGTTGTTTGGATTGATAAGGGAGTGACTTGGAGGATTCAGGTGATCCTTGAGGAAAGTATGGATATATGTGAAAGGTAGTACGGGCCCGTATTACTGAAAACAAAGGATCCATACTCGAGTCAAGGAAAGTCATGATGATACCAGGAAACTTAGAGATCCAGAATTGTAACCTCTTTTGCAATCTATTGAAGGTAAAAAGTACCTATCTTGACATCTATTTGAGTAAATCTAACTTGGGGTGATTTGTCGCATATTTTGATCTCTTGGGTTTGTCCATTTGAGAAAAAATTGCTCTTTGTGCTTGGTCACTAGATCTGGACATTTTAGGGGTTCCAAAATGCTTAAAAATGTCATCTTGTGTATTTAGCTCCTTTGTATAAGTTTTGAATATAGGGTTTGAATTTAGGATCCATTGAGATATGAAAAAGCTCAAAGTAAATGACTTTGTGGATTAATTCATGTTTTGGAAATAGTTTTGAGCATTGGGCGTTTTGGCTTAAAGGTTTAAGAACTTTCCTAGATGAATTTAGGGTAGTGAACGTACGTGGGGCGTACCTCAGGGTATGCAACACATAATGCGTCAACACCCCCATGAGTTTGTCAAAATCTGGAGTACGTTAGGCATACTAACTGAGTACGCAGGGCGTATTCAGTCAGTGTGTACTTCCTTGACCTGTTGACATTTTGAACTTTGATCACTGACCAGAAGTTTGACCAGAGTTGAATGATAGCTATTTTTTGGTTACTTTTAGGAATTTGAGCCTTCTTGGATCAGGCCTATAATGGGTTTTGTGCCCAATTAGGATATTCGGCCATAATGGGATTTTGTTGCTATTTGTTTGGCCTTTGGATTTTAGGCTAAGTGAGAAAAAGGTAAAATGGACTTTTACCCTTATTATTGGGCAATCAAACTAGGATTTCAACTATGGGTTGTGGGCCAATTATTTATTAGTATTATTTGATGTTAGTGTGGCGATTTTTTTGGACCATCAGTTTGTGCTTTTATTTGAGATGTTCGGAAACTTGAGGTGAGTTTTCTCACTATATCCATGGGTCGAAGGCACCAATGTCGGCCTATTATTTGTAATGTTGAATGCTAGTTGTCTTTGTCATGCTTGCATCAAAGACCAGGATTTGGCCCATGGAAATTAATAGAATGACTAGGATTTATCCCCTAGCAAATTTAAATGAAAGATCGGGATTTGGCCCCCGACATTTGTATGAAAGACCAGGATCTGACCACTGGCACTTGTATGTATGACCAGGATTTGGCCCTTGGGACCACAAGAAAAGACCATGGGGTAGCTCATGACACTTGTATTTTTTGGTGTGTGGTATTTTGGGGGAACACAGTAAGCTTTGTGCTTATGGTTTATTGTTTATGGTTCCATTTACTTCCGGTACGACTTGGAAGGGCCCGACGTGACTCCAATGCATCCACCCATGTCTCTGTAATGTGATGATTTTGGGATTTTACTCTGACGATTGTTTTATTATAAAATACTTTTGAATGTTTGAATAAAACATAGTTGGTGTTTTGGTTGAATAAAAAATGAAATTTTTACCTCATAAGTTTTGGGTCATTGCATCTTGTTAATATTATCACCTAGCTAGGGTTTTATCATTCTAGTTAATCAGTTAATAGAATATGTAATTGTTCTTGTCAATTGCTAATAAGTAACAAGTATCAGATTGGTGCCGTGTTAGGGACTTCACTTTGATATAAACTAAAAAAATCATATCTTTAGGCTTCCGAGCTTATAAGAAGTATTGGATATTGATGTATATTTTACATAGATCATAAAGTTGTTTTTCTGATTTAATTAAGAGCTTGTTAAATTGAACAGTAAAAAGTTAGGATTAATTCAAATAGCTTTTTTAGTTAACTAATTTGGGTAAAAGTGATTATAATAGAGCTTGTTAGTTTTTCTCAGTACCAGTTTAGATAGAACGCATTCTGAATAACCAAATTTGAACTGATTGCATGATTAGGAAATTCGCAACACAACTAAAACCGTTTTTATTATTGCTTTTTTTTAATTTGTTTTCATTTCATTATTTTAGTTTTTATTTTAATTTAAAAATTCCCATTTTTATATATTCTGTTTTGCCTGCAATGTGACTGATGCAAAAATGCATTAACCATTGCGTTGTGTCGCTGAGGGTTTGACCCTACTTCCCTATGCTATATTATTAGGTCAAACAATAGTGGAATTTTATTTGCTTAATACACCCGCAACAACATGTTAACAAGTACCTCTACTAGAAGAACTTACATGAACCATTGTCCAAAATTAAACCTAAAGAAATGAAGTAGGTGTTGGGTTTTGAGCACTATAACACCCCTATGGTGCACATGCAACCCTAGATGCTTTCGATCTAAGTTTTCGCTATTATACATGCAATATTGTTTCCAAAGCATGAAGCCTAAACTAGCATACAAAACTTTGAGAAATACAACATAAATCCAAAGTAGATGAATACCTCTTAGTGTAGCTTAGAGTTCTTGGCCTTCAAAAGCTTTAGCACCTCAAATGCATGCCTCTAATGTGTCACAAACACCAAGTGCAAAAGGAGGCTTATGAGAAGTGACTAGGTAGATCAAAATCGTTTATTTCTCTTTTTGGAAATGCTTTGCAGCCGATTTTGGTGACTATGGGGTTCCTTTTATAGTATGGGAAAGTCTAGGGTTACATCCATGCAAACCCTAATTCACATGAACCTTTATATCTCTTAGGTTACATAGGTTAAACCTTTATGGACTATTACATATGTTTAGCCCACCCTAACCAACCATGGGTCATTAGCGCAACTATAAGTATTATTGATTTACATAATCAGTCATCATATATTTAATCAGTCTCTTTTGATCACTAAATTAATTCTTGATCAATACTAATTAAATAATATGATTTCTCAATTAATATATTATGCTTATAATATATTAAAAACCCACAAATAATTGCTCATTAAATCATGCACAACAATACGTTTTATAACATCAATATTCTGATGCGTTTTCATACCATCAATACATAACCAACTTATAGTTAACAACTCATATATCTTGGTTTGAAGACTATATGATACTATCGTCTCACAATCACTCGTGATAAATTTCATGAAGTGATTCAGGTGAGTGTGGATTTAATCCAATACTCAAATCTTATTTCAAGAGCACTCATGAATATTGTAGCAAACTTTTGCTATGTCTAACACCTTAGACAATCTACAAGCCAATTCATGATAGTCTAGCCTCACACCCTACTTCCAAAGTATGATTGACTATGGATAGTTTGAATAATCTTATTATTTCGGAAGTCAAAACATGCAAAAGTGAAACAATAGTATATAATTGACACAAGATAGTAACGTTACTTATAAATAATAGTCCTTTTATTCAATCATCAAATGTCAATTACAGTTTAGCTATTACAAGTTTCTAAATATTAATATAATCACCAAAACTAACATCGTCCTTTAGCCCAATGCCCCTTGCATGCTGCAAGTGCTTAACCCTACTCAGTCCCTTCGTAAGGGGATATGTTGGGTTATCCTCTGAAGATACCCTCTTCACAACAAGGTGTCCTTTTTCTCCTTAATGTCCTATGAAGTGGTATATTCTATCAATATTCATAGATCTTCCATGATCTCTCGGTTCCTTGGTTAAGGCGACCGCCCCTTCATTATCGCAGAAACTCTCCATAGGCTCCTTTATTTATGGTACAACTCCAAGGTCTCCAATGAAGTTTTTCAACCATATTGCCTCCTTCGATTCTTCGCTTGATTCTATGTACTTTGATTCACACGTTGAATCAACTACAGTCTCCTGCTTGGAACTTTTCTATATCACTTCTCCTCCATTTAGGGTAAACATCCAGCCCGACTGAGAGCGTCAATTATCTCTGTTGGTCTAAAAACTGCTCTCACAATACCCTATCACTATTAAGTCATCACTCCCACCGAGGGTAAGGACCCAGTTCCTAGTCCTTCGTAGGTACTTAAGAATGTTCTTTACTACAGTCCAGTGATGTCTACCAAGATTCTCTTGATATCTGCTAACCATGCTCAAAATGAAGGCGACATCAGGGTGAGTACACGTCATAGCGTACAGAGGCATATGGCACTTGACTCATATCTACTTTCTTTTCATCAATTCTCGGACTCTGAGCCTTGCTTAGTTTTATATTGCTCTAGATAGGTAAGTCACCTTTATTGGAATTCTCCATGTTGAAACGCTTCAACAACTTGTCCAAGTAGGTACTTTGATTAAGTCATATTAGTCTTTTACTGATGTTTCTCAATATCCTTATCTCTAGAATGTAAGCAGCTTCCCCAAGGTCCTTAATAGCGAAACACTTCCCAAGCCAGGACTTCACCTCCTACAAGGTTGGGATGTCGTTTCCTATGAGTAGTATACTCCCACTAGCTTTGACATATATACAGGACTCATCCTTGTTTCTCAAAAATCCAAACTCTTTGACTTTCTCATCAAAAAAAGGATTCCAACTACGAGATGCTTGTTTCAACCATAGATGGATTTATCAAGCTTACCCACTCTTTTAGGGTGTATTGATAAAATCCTCTGGCTGACACATGTAAACATCTTCAGCCAACTTTCTATTAAGGAAAGCAGTTTTGACATCCATTGGCCATATTTCATAATCATGAAATGCAACTATGGCTAACATAACCCTTATAGATTTAATCTTTGCTACTTGTGAGAAGGTCTCATCATAGTTAACTCCAGGAGTTTAAGTAAAGCCCTTCGCAACCAGTCGCACCTTATATGTCTGTACTTTCCCATCCATGTCGGTCTTCTTCTTGAAGATCCATTTGCACCAGACTGTCTTGCGACCTGGCACATTTTCAACCAAGTTCCAAACTTGATTGTCATACATGGACTGAATCTTGCTATCCATAGCCTCTTTCCATTTCGTAAACTCGGGTCCTGCCATGGCTTCCTTGTAGTTGTTAGGTTCATCCAGATTTATCAGTGTACTATCATAGATAAATGTATCACCTTCAGCTGTTAAATGAAAACCATATAAAACAGGTGGAACACTAACTCTACCGGAACGTCTCAGAGGTACGGATTCTTCAATCGGTTGAATAGGAGTTTCCTCATCCGGTTGAGCACTAGTATTTGAGGTTCCTTCCTCACTTAACTCTTGAAGCTCTTCAAGGTCATTTTTCCTCCCACTGTCCTCTTGGCATATGAGGTCTCTTTTGCAAAAGACTCCTATCCTCGCAACGAAGACAACATTGTCACTCGGTCTATAGAAGACATACCCAAAGGAAGTTTGCTGGTAGAAAATGAAAATACATCCCTCACTGCGAGGTTCGAGCTTGTTGTGAGTCTCTCATCTTACGAAAGCCTCACAACCTCATACATTGATGTGTGCTAACGAGAGAACCTTCCCTATCCACATCTCGTGAGGTTTTTTGGCAACCTTCTTAGTTGGGACTAGATTAAGGATATTGGCGGCAATCTCTAAGGCATACCCCCAGAATGAGATAGGTAATGAAGCTCGACTCATCATGGAACGAACCATTTCCAACAAGGTTCGATGGCACCTCTTAGCCACACCATTAAGTTGTGGTGTCCTAGGTACCATCAATTGTGAAACAATTCCACATTCCTTAAGATAGTCGTGGAACTCGATACTAAGATACTCACCACCTTGATTGGATCAGAGAATCTTTATCTTCATGCCCAATTGATTCTCTACTTCTTGCTTAAAATCTTTGAACTTTTCAAAGGTTCTTGACTTATGCTTGATCAAGTAGATATTGCCATATCTATTGTAATCATCAATAAAAGTCGCATAGAAGCAGTTAGCATCCCTTGTGGAGGATCTGAAGGGTTTACACAATCGGTGTGATCCAACAGACCTTCACCCCTTTCACATGTACCAGTGAAGGGTGACTTGTTCATCACTCCATCATTTTGGAGTTAGGCTATACACTTCTTGTTGACACGTCCAAGATGATAATTCTACAATCATGCCTTGTCCAAAACATTAGACGAATCAATATTCAATACATTATTTTCTAGGTTATCTACAACCATCACAGTTCCATATATACCATTACAAGGCAACGCTTTAAAATAATATACATCATTAAAGAAAGCATTTATAGAACCAATTTCATTATCAAATGAAAATATAAAACCTTCTTTAGACAAACAATGAAAAGGAATAATATTTCTCGCCATATCCGACGAGTAACAATAGTTATTCAACTCTAAATTTAACCCACTACTAAGCAATAAAGAATAAAATCCAATCTTGGTGACGGTCGACACATTCCTATTTCCCATGATTAAGTTTATCTTCCTGTGCTCCACATCCCTACTTCCTTTTAGTCCCTGCAAATCAGAACAAATGTGAAATCCACAACCTGTATCAAGGACTCAAGAATTAGCATGTGATGAGTTATTAGAAAGAATAGTGTAAATACTTGTGAAGGTAGGTTTTATCTTCCCATCCTTAATGTCCTGCAAGTATTTCGGATAGCTTCGTTTCCAGTGCCCCTTTTCATGAAAATAGAAGCACTCTGCTTCCTTTAGATTGGTAGAAGGTTTAGTAGGACCACCATTGGTCCCGCTAGAAGAGGATCCATCATGGGACTTTCCCTTGTGGCTCTTGGAAGGAGCCTTCCTCTTATTTCCCTTCCCATATGCAATCGCTAGAACAGGGGGCAACAGCAGTAGTAGAAGTGGATACAACACACTTGCCTTTCAAGTTGCTTTCTGCAGTTCTTAGAAAGCCTTGAAGCTTGCTAAGAGTGACCTCCTCCTTCTTCATATGATAGGTCATATGAAACTGATCATAACAAGAAGGAAAAGAGTGTAGAATGATATATTTGTCCATTTCTTCATCAACAGTTGACATTCAATTTCAGCAAGTGGTCCACATATCTCTCCATCTTTTGCAAGTGGGTTGTGATGGACTCTCAATCCTTCATTTTGGTTGTGATCATGGAGGCAATGATCTCATACATCTCCTGCGGAGCACTTTGATGGTACCTTTCCATCAAATCTTGTTGCATCTCGAATGGCCAGAAGTCTTCATAGGACTTTTGAAGCTTAGCAGTCATGGTAGCAATCATAATGCACAACACCTTTGTCGCATTCTTTTCATTAACTCTGTATTCCTCGATTTGCTCGGGAGTAGCAATTTGTTCATCAATCTCCTTCAGCTCTTTATCGAGACCATATTCTTTGTCATTGTAGCGAAAGGCCATACGAATGTTTCAAATCTAATCTTTAACGTTTGACCCATCGAAGATAGTTCTCCCAACCAAGTTCATGAGGGAGAATGAGCTAGAAGGGTTGGAGCTTGAAGCATTGTTTGGGATAGACATCTAAAAAGGAAAAAGAACAAAGTTTATATTAGATGAGAATCCTTTATATAACACCAAAATGAAATATTAAGACTAGGACCCAACACAATATTCTACAATTCGAAAGAGGGATTCCGTTATCCAATTGTAAAATATTTGAAAGTAGGTAATGAAGATTTACCAAATTCCACCTCAAAATGGAACGCCCAAGTTTGCAAATCGAATGAATAATGTTGAAGACAAAGCATTTTTCATCGAATCAAGTGATAATAACCAAAATCCACCCCTAAGAATTGGAAAGTCCCTCCTTATAACTTATGAGAAAACTAGATAATGATATAGTTTTATAAACATTAAATAAAAATATGTTAAAATACAACTCTAAGAAATGCATGTTATTAACTATTGGAATGATACATAGGTTATATGATTCCAGAATTAAATAGTTTTAGAACTCACCCTTATTGTGCAGATCTCGTCTGAGCCTAAATATAATACGGAGGAATCATATGGTCGAAAAACTATCTAATTTTAGCATCATGTGATAGTACCGGATAATTAGATAACATTAGAATGGATGATAATAAAAGACAAAAGAATCTTTGTGGTAATACTAGGATCCTATGAAAATTGTGAAAACAATTATTAAGAAACCTTTTAGTTATTATAGACTAATAGTGTGAGTAAGTACTTGATTGAGGGATCACTCTCACTCTAAAGTATCAGTAAGTACTTGACTAGTAAGTACTTGACTGAGGGGTCACTCTCACTTTAAATTCTCAGTAAGTACTTGACTGAGGGGTCACTCTTACGCTAAAGTCTTAGTAAGTACTAGAATGAGGGATCACTCTCACTCTAAAGTCTCAGTAAGTACTTGGCTGAGGGATCTCTACCCCTCCAGACATCAGTAAGTAATTGACTGATGGGTTATTAATTAAGACTATCGTAAATGATAGGTTATTGTATCTAAAATAAAAGTAATAATCATGACTATCTTAAAAGAATGGTGATTTTATATAACATTATTACTAAAGACTATTTTAAATGATAGATGAGTGTATATAAACTGGCATTTTCGGCGCGTGATCGATGTGCGATACGAGTCGCGCGGTACGCACGCCTTTTAGAAGGGGTTAATGCAGACCTACGAAAATCAGACACATAGCAACACCCGTTTCAAACCTACATACTTTCCACGACGTGGAACATATATTGTCGAGGCGTGACAAATAATTTATAAGTCTATAAATAGCTTGAAATGAACGTATACCATTTCACAAATCACTTTCGTTTAACTTGATCCTTTATTTCCTTTAATATTCATTTTGAGTTCTCTTTTTGTTATCACTTTATTTTATTTTATTTATTTCCTTCTTTATTTCCTTTAATATTCATTTTGAGTTCTCCTTTTGTTATCACTTTATTTTATTTTATTTATTTCCTTTTCTCTCGAATCCGGTTAATCCACAACTACCTCTCGACAATCATAAATTATCGAATAAAACATGCTTGAAGGGTCAGTTTCACGACCCCTTTTCATCGTTTTATAAAATATATAGAGAATACATGTTATTATTATTATTATTATTATTATTATTATTATTATTATATATATATATATATATATATATATATATATATATATATATATATATATATATATTTCTTTGTGTTATAAATATTATTTTCGGATGATATATATTATATCACTATTTCACTCACTCTAAGTATTAGATATCATACTCTTTCGTTACTCTACCTGTATAAATATTGATAATTATTACAAGTCGTCATTATTCTGTCCATATAAATATTGCTAATTATTATACGTCGCCGTTACTCTTCTCATATAAATATTGAGAATTATTATACGTCGTCGTTACTATGTCCATATAAATATTGATAATTATTATACGTCTTCATTACTCTGTCCGTATAAATATTGATAATTATTATATGTTGCTGTTACTCTGCTAGCATAAATATTGATAATTAGTATACGTCTTTGTTACTTAGCCAGCATAAATATTTGTAATTTTTATACGTTGCCGATACTCTCATGGTATAAATAGTGATAATTATTATACGTCGCTGTTACTATCCCTATACAAATATTGATTATTATTATACGTCGTCGTTACTCCGCCCGTATACATAGTGATAACTAAACAAATCATCTCGCGTTGCGCAATAAATATTTATAAAGTTTTTTTTAACAGCGAACACACACATCCACATAATTATTTACTCATTCTCCTCATTCTATAAATTGCGATTTAAAATTTATAAATGAAAAACAATGTTAATAAATGTATATAAAACATATATTGATTTCTATATATAACGAATAACGAATAATATAAAAAATAAATATTTGATTATTTTATTGACCATTATAAGGTTTGTAATTCTATGTTAATTTTTGTATTTAAAGAATAAAAAATATATGAAAAACATAATTACTACAACTTATAATAACATAAAAACACTATAATATCTACTATAACATTTGTAATAAAAAAAACTTATTAAACATTGATAAATCATACAAAAAATATATAGAAAACACATATTTTATATATATATATATATATATATATATATATATATATATATATATATATATATATATATATATATATATATATATATATATATATATATGAGGTAATGAAAACAAAAAAGACAAAAATACCTCAAATTACAATCACTGTCAAATGTTATTCTTTAAAAAATTTATTTACTCTTCTGACTTGAAAAAAAGAGACAATTACATCACGGTTTGCCTTCCATCATAAACTGTTAAGGAGATATCTTTATTTTAACATATAAAACAAAAAATGACAAAAAAATACCCGTAATTACATTAACTCTCAAAGAAATTTTGTTTAATATTTCACTTACTCTTCTGAATTGATTAAAAAAATAGATAATTACACCCCTACTTGACTTCCATCTTAAACAGTTCAGTTGATATATTTATTTTAACATAAAAAAAAGACCAAAGTAACCCTGATTACACTCACTTTGAAAAAATTTTGTTTAGCATTTTTACTTACTCTTTTAACATGAATAAAAAATAGAAAATTACACCCCTGCTTGCCTTCCATCTTAAACAATTAAGTAGATCTCTTTGTTTTAACATAAAAAACAAAAAATGACATAAATACCCCTGATTACATTAACCATTAAAGAATTTTTGTTTTACATTTTGGCTTACTCTTCTGAATTGAATAAGAAATAGACAATTACACCCCTGTTGCTCTTTAGTCTTAAACAATTAAGTTGACATTCTTTAAGCTTTCTAATGACATTTAATTAACATAAAAATTGAAGAGGTAAATGGTTATATTCAAAGTACAATGCGATAATAAAATATTGATAATTTGTGAATTAAAACCAAAGTACATTGATATTATATTACCATAATAAAAAAAAAAAGTTTCAAAATAACTACAATATTGAATGTTGTGTTACATCCACATTTTCATACCATATATATATATATATATATATATATATATATATATATATATATATATATATATATATATATATATATATATATATATATATATATATATATATATATATATATATATCATATTAACATCCATTAAGAGAACTTTACAAAAACATATTAAACTTGCCTACACTACAACGTCTGCCATGCAATCACATTCTCTTTAGCTATGTCCATCAAATCTTCAATCTTTTCTCTTGGAATTGTCATGTTCATCATTTGCTTGATGTATGCAATTCCATCATCAACCGTTGCCCTTGGGTCTTCTATCACCAATAGATGAATAAGCTTTTCTATCCTCGTTGATGGTGCGTTCATCAAGTAATGGGGGGAATTCATTGGCACATGTTTAGTGTTGTGCTCTACATACAAGTGTTCAATTTCACGAAATTTGTGTGCCCTCGCCCTCTTTTTAAAATTATCCAACACATTCTCATCTATAATGGGGGTTAGGGTCAACCCATGTTGCTCTTCAGTTCTCATATAATACTAGTAACCAAATGTCTCATAAGCCAGACTTTTAGAAAATCTTCCTAGCATCTCCATGTCTGGGAATTCGATGTTGACCAAAGTAATGTAATCTACTGATGTTTTCACACAGGTAAAATTTCCTCCATGAACCACTCCAATCGTTTTTTTGTAATCATTTCCTTTCACATATTGCACGATTGGAGTTGTGGTCGGTGGTTCCTTTGTAATGCTCCACATTTGAAACCTTTTCTTCGCCCATGGATCGATGCCTAACTGTCCTGCAATTGATTGATCATGAAAATTTTCCTTCTTAAACGATTGGTGGTTGGTGATGAAGGTTCGTGTCTACCAAGTGTGAGAGTGAACATTCTCATATAGTCGGAGGGTTTATAGGCATAATGAATCACACTGGAAGAGACATCGACGCAGAGTCTCATCATTCAGTTTCGACTAATTGTAGAGGAGGTGTAGTTTGAACGGCGATGATGATGATGATTATATGTGTGTGTCTATATATATATATATATATATATATATATATATATATATATATATATATATATATATATATATATATATATATATATGTGTGTATGTATGTATAATAATTTTAATATAATATTTAGTAATTATCATACTTAATATTGTTTATGTTTTTATGTAACCACATAAATTAAAAATTAATTTTTAATTTGTGCATTATTACATATCTACGCATAGTGTTTATTGAAAAATAGAATTACAAATTTATTAATAAACTTTAGATTAAATTTGTATGTAAAGTATTAAAATTATGATCAAATATGGTTAGGGTTGGATGTGTGAGTTAGGTGTGTGGGATACAGCTGGGTAGGTCGGTGGCACAGATGAGTTAGGGTTTGGATGTATGAGTTAGGTGTATGAGCCGGTTACAGCTGGGTAGGTGATGTGTACAAATTATACCTATCTAGTTTTAAATTTATAACGTAACAAACTTATACTAACTATGCACCTATAGGCAGTGTACCTAGTCCTATTATAATATAGTTTTGGGTAAGTCAGGTGTCGATCACAGGGAACTCTATTTAATTAATAAAATAATTACTAAAAGCTAAATTAAGAAAAACAACTAAAAGTGGGGGTTTTATCTGATTTTACAAGTTCACAAAAACTTAAGTACTCAAATAAAAACGATTGTAAATCAATATACTAAAACACTTTTGTTTAGTTTCGAATCCACCTTTTCCTATGGTTAGTTCTTATTTATGGATTAATGAAGTTGGCTACCAAGCTATTGTAATTAGCAATTCAAGTCCAAATTTACTAATATTTTCACCAATTCATGAAATACCTTGTATAGACATACATAGGTTAACAAAATATTAGTTATTCATTATAGAGGGGTTGTGTAAGATTTATCTAAGCAAACACAACTATTGTCACAGTTATGTTCTCCAACACTACTAAATTTGTTGATTTTATTACTTATCTAAGATTTGGCCAAACCTAGCTCTAGCAAGTTAATGATCACTTTATCCTTGCTCCAATCTCTTTATCCTTTGATCTCTAGTTGAGTTCTGCCCACAAAGGGGTCTTAGAAGGGTATTTTTTTCGTTAATAGTCACAGCCTTAAGCCCTCTTCCTTTTGGAATCAACCTAATGTCCGATATATATATATATATATATATATATATATATATATATATATATATATATATATATATATATATATATATATATATATATATATATATATATATATATATATATAGTTACCAAAAATCTCAACACCACGTCGTGGTAATGGCACCACGTCGTGGTCCTTAAGCTTATCCCATATTCTCCAAGCCAGCAGCAAGAATCGCAAAGAATCCATTCACCATGTCATGGTGGTTGGAAATCCGACTTTTCTCAAAACACAAAAGTCATCCAAAATTGTGTCTAGTTTTCATATCATTTTGAATCACCTTAATCGGACTTACGAGTAGAGAGATATGGTCAAAATACTAACGAGGGGTCAAGCTATCCAGCAACATCATTTTTGTATCTTCTTCTTGATTAAGCTCACATTTTCCTACTTCCAGCTTCCATATTGCTTACGAGCATGTCTTTTACTCTACATAACAGATATTAAACATAATAAGTACCTTTTGTTCTATAACAAGAATAATTATAGTTAAAAGTATGAAGATATGATGTAAAATATATATGTAGAGATATACCCATATCAAAATACCCCACACTTATCTTTTGCTTGCACTCAAGCAAAACTAATTAATTTTAATCCAAACCTCCATCACCACCATCACATAGAACAATCCATTTTAAACTCAAACATTTTACCAAGACCTGAATGCACATATTTGTGTCTAAGTCTCCTAATAACTTCCCAATCCTAAATACTCACAATACTTATGAACCCTCACCCCTTAGCTTATACGACACTCATTTTTGCAATCCTCCGAATCAATCCTCAAAAAATTTTCTTAACCTCAAGGTATTTTTTATTAAGCTACGCAAGCATACATAATCTAGAAATTAGAACGTTTGATTACACAATGAAGCGCCACTCTTGAACACTTAGACTACTGAAGGTACGGGATCAGACTCGAAAAACAGACTTGAAAAGCACCACCTCGTGGCGGAATTCACCACCTCGTGGTGGATCAACCATATTATTTTCTGGTATTCTGACTGCGACAACATGACGTGGTGGGATTACCATGGCATGTTGGTCTTGAAATTTCAATAATCGGTGCTAGATTAATCTGATTTCTGGAATATATATACATATATGGCACCAACGAATGTACGAAGCTGTTAGGCATGATTCCTCACTTATTGACGCAAACAAACACCCGAAAAATTGCTCAAATCTCGCTTCTCTCGTCGTTTTCTAATCTTTATCTATAAAGAACCTTCTTTTTTCAATAATAGCCTCACTCAAACTCTAAATATAATACCTGGAAAGCTTCTTCTTGTGAATGCAAGCGTGTCGGATCGAATGAAATTAAAGAACTATTCTTGAAAAAAAATATGTTGAACCACTACCATGACGTGTTGATGATGTCTACGTCGTGTTGTTTTCTTTTTAGTAAGTATGCTTCAAAATGCTTTTCTTTTCAGTATGTGGGAACCCCACACTTATTCAAAAACTTGTTCTTCAATTATGATCTTCAAAAATCACACGAATTCTTCAAATTAAGCTCCTTTATTGCTTCATTTCCGTTCAACACTACAAAATAAGATCAAGAATCTAAAAACATCGGGTTGCTTCCCGAGTAGCGCTTCTTTTTGAAGAGTTGTGAGCCGGACTCCTTCCCACTTTATGTTGTGTCAGGTGGAAGTGTAACCTCCCCGTTCTCCATCATTTTGAGACTTGTTCGTTTGTAGGCCACCCATCTATAGAATTCCTTTCTTGAGCTTTCTTGCATATTTGGGTTGACATTTTCTTTGTGCTTTCGCTTGAGTTCTTTCCTCACTCCCGTGTCTTTAGATATTGTCTTGTCTCTTTCCAGGTTTTTCTTATCAAAATTGGACTCATCGCTGTCTTCTTCTTATTATTCAATCGGCTCTGTTACTAGATTTGGTGGTATTGAAAAAAGCAAACACCTCGAAAATCAAAGTCATTGAAATTTGAGGTTTCAAATAATTCACTTCTTTTTCCAATTGCTCTTACGGTAAAGGCTCCTCCTATTCCTCCCACTCTTCTTCCTTTATGCGTTCAAATTTATAATGCCTAAGGAACTTCGTGTTTTCTTGTTTCACCAAATTTGCATTGGCACGAGATGGGAAAGGGAGAGGTGATCGATACGACTGAACAACTAAGGAATCATAATTTTCTTTTATTGCCCATGACGTGGTACTATTGCCTCCATGTCGTGGCGATTGGAAAGCTTCATGATACTCTTCTTCTTCTTTAATTTTTACTTCGAGTGACTGATTAGATTCCTCTTCAAGGTCCTTCATATACACTAATTCATCATCGTCTTTGTATCAACGGTCATGACTTGAGCCATAGGGGATTGACTCGACTTTACTTGAAGGTAGATCCGGTAGCTTTGCTTGTACAAGTTTGTTAATTTCCCAACTTGTGTTGTCACACCCCCAAACCAAGGATGGCGGAAACGTCCGGGGGTGGAGGACTTCATGTAGAGTATCACAAAAACGAGTATAATAGTGCTCAAAGTAAATACAACCATCACAAATATAATTGAAAAAGTTACATCAAAGTATACGTTTACATGATTCACATCAATTACATTATGATACAAAATGAACTATTTGACGAATTATCGTCCCATCCTCAAAATGTTGTTGATTTCCTTTTTCACTGAATCCTGAGAATACAAATAGTTTTGAAAAAGTGTCAACACAAAGGTTGGTGAGTTCATAAGAGATTTCATTAGAGAAGTAAACCGTTTTCCTTGTAAAAGCGTTAGAATATGTATCCAGAAAATCCGATATTTTCTTTAAAATCTGTGTAATGTGGTCTTATAACCGAAGACCAAAAAGTATAAGTAACCTCTCTTACTGATAGAAAATGATATGTGTTTAAATCGACATAAACGCGCTTGAATTAAATGAAATTCCCGTAAATTCTTATGTTTGTTAATACTTTATGTATATGTAGTCCTAAATCCCAGGACCGAGAAATAACAAGTATTGGCCATAATTAAAGATATAAATGCGGTTTCAAATGATGTGTAGTCATAAATACCAAAACCGAAAGTGTACAGTAATATCTGTACTTATTGACATAAAAAGTGATTTTAAATCGACATAAAACCAATTTAGGTTTTATAAAAATCCCGTAAACTTTATGTATTGTTATCACCCTATGTGAGTCGCTATAATCATACTATGACTGAATGAACCTGCCACGACGTTTCTCAGGCGTTGTGAAACTGAAATGACATTTGTCACCCGTAGACCTGCACGTCCCACTGTAGCTAGCAGCAAGGTGTGGGGTGTCAAACCCAATATAGATCTATACACAACTATCACGTTCTCCCTCCAGGAGACTCTGATTATAACTACCAGGAATTAGATCCCGCACTCGGATGTACAGAAAGAGATTGTCTCACAATTTAGGTTAACAAGTTTACGTGTGGTGTGCGTGAGTGTAAAACCTTTTTATATGAATGTACCCTTTTTGTACGAGTCTGTTATGTGATGAATCATAAACTATACCTATTATAGTTTATCCAAAACATGTGTAATATATAAGAACTCTTTTATGAAAATGCATTAGTGTTATGAATCCATTAAACTATGCTTATTATAGCTTAATATACGTGTACTAAATGAATGAATAATCTTATCATGAATGACTAAGTTTTAGTTTATGATGATAAACTAACAAGGAAACACATTCAATAAATAGAACTTATGGTTATACGCTTTGCTCAACATAATACAAAGTGTTATGAAATTTATATGCTGTTAACTAAATTTAACCTTTCTGCGTTGTTTTAGAAAAGTCATAGAAAAATCATACGAAGTCGAAAACTAAATCCGTAAATTCTGAGAGTTCCCAAAATGTGTCTAGTTTACTCATAAGTTTTATCATGATTTTTAATAACCTCCAACTTGGGTGGAAAAGTCCATAATCACAGAATGGTCCGGATTGGTGTTTGAAATGATAGGCAGTTTTGTAAAAATCACCATAAATTGTAGAAAAATCGTATGGAGATGTGAAAGTATTCATTTTAAAGATAAGAACTTGAACTACTTTCACCTTGTACAGTCTTGAAAACAAAAATGTTTAAGTTGCCCAAAACAGTCTGTGAATGGAGTTGAACTTTTCTGATGAAAGTTGTTAGAAAAGTTTAGTTATGTTCTTGGTGTTTTAACTTGTATTCCCCCCCTAAAAACTTGAGAAAACTTGAAAATGTAGGGGTATGAAATCACCTTGAGGGATTGCAGAAGATGGATGATGGAGAAGAGAAGCGTTCAACTCAAGAACACTTGGGAGGTGCTTGAAGATTTGAGGAGCTAACAACAAATATGACGATATTTGTGTAAGAAATCAAGGATTTTAGTAGAATGATGTGTAAAAATCACAAGGAGGATGTTAACACTTACCAAAAGTAGAAGAAAAGTTTGGAGTATAGCCTTGAATCTCGAATTTTTAGAGAGAGGAAGTGAGAGAGAGAAGATATGTTTGATCTTTGGTGGAAGAATGAGAAAATGAGAGAAGTATGAGGAGAGATGAGACTTTTCTAGCCTTTGACCAATTGTGAGGTTGGAAAAAGGTGAGAAAAGTACAATGAAGTGACTAGGTAAGGGCTGATGGTGAATAGGGACATGGAGTTGGTATAGGAGTGTTTGCTTGTGTCATAAGGTAAAACAAAGTGAACACTCCACCTCAATTATTCACCCACTAGATTTTATTATTTAAATAAGGATTTTTCATGAAAATGTGAGTAAATTATGAATATTTAGGGTTTATTATGTTAAAATACGAGTTTGAGTGAAAATCCCGCGTTAAAATCTCGAAAAACGGGCTCAAAATGTGAAAAATATTGAAAATGGGCCAAAAATGTCAAAATTCCGAAGTTCTGGCCGGAGGTTCGGTCCTCTGATGCTTGGAACCGAGAGGAGAATAGAAAGACCGAGATAGGGAAAAGAACCGAGAGGAGAAGGCGAGACTCGGTTCAGGTGGTTTCGGCTCCAGGGTTTCAGTTCTTTCTTGGTTTCAGCTTCTAGTCTCGGTCTCGGCTGCTTAGGGCTTCGACTCCTTAGGGTTTCGGCTCCTTGAGAGGTTTCGGTTCCTTGAGAGGGGTTTCGGCTCCTCAAGTCCGTTTTTCTCGTTTTTAGCCCGTTTTAAGCCGTTTTTGACCCGGTTAAGGGTCGGGATGGCCCGAAAGCCTATAAAAAGTTTAAGAAACTTTCGAGAGAGGTTTGGGAGAGATTTCACATTCTTGGATAGATTTCTCATACAAAGAGAGATTTGGGAGAGATTTCACATTCTTGGAGAGATTTGTCATACAAAGAGAGTTTTGGGAGAGATTTCACATACTTAGAGAGATTTGGGAGAGATTTCTCATATAAAGAGAGATTTGGGAGAGATTTCACATTCCTGGAGAGATTTCTCATACAAAGAGGGTTTTGGGAGAGATTTCACATACATTGAGAGATTTGGGAGAGATTTCACATTATTGGAGAGATTTCTCATACAAAGAGAGTTTTGGGAGAGATTTCACATACTTAGAGAGATTTAGGAGAGATTTGACATACATGGAGAGATTTGGGAGAGATTCTAAGTAGAGAGAGATAGAGTGAAAACGATTGAGAAAGGTTTCATGTGTGGCATTTGTGAGTGTCCGGCTTCGCCACGCAAGGTCCGTAAACCCTGTTAAGCCTTGTTTAAGGATCTTACACACTCCCGATGAGTATGCAACATTGTTTTATCGGTTTGGCTCGCCACGTACCACAATTTTAGGTTAAAGAGATCTAGATGTTCGCACTTTTTAATTTATGATCTCTCACTAGAATAGCGAGTTGCTAAGTATTTACCTAACATAAACTCTAGTACCCAGGGGCAAATTGAGTCGAACGTTTGACTTGTTGACTTCGGTTGACTTTGACTTGACCGGAAATTGATGGTTGTCACATGTGTGTGGATGCTCAAAATAGATGCTTGTTGAAGATTATGTGTTGCATCAGTTGCGTCATGTCTTGTTTTGCTAGCTTGCATGAATCTGAATAGCATTGACTCGAGAGCATCTATCTTCTTCGATTGGACTTGCTCAATTTGATAGAGATCATGCTTAAGTTCTTGAATTTCTTTCGCATCTCGTTCTCTCTTGTACTCCGCATCACAATCCTTTATAGAATGAGGTCCTCCACAATCTTTGCATTTGTCATGTACCATATTAATGGATCCATCCACCTTTGTGAGCCTATTTTCCATGGCATCAAGCTTTGCCATTACGTTTTGGAGTTCATAAGCTCTGTCTCCATTCACTCTTCTTCTCGTGATATCCTCCCCCCTTGGGGTGTGATTCTCCCTTGAATTCTTGGCGAATTCTTCAGTTAAAGCTTTGTTAGTAACCAGATTCTTCTTTGTCATGGGCCCTTGCGAGTCTAGAAGTTGGCGAGTGCACACATTGACTCCATCTTAAAATATCGATATATCTTGTTGCACATTGAAGTCATGTTGAGGGAAATGAAGTAACAATCTTTTGTAACGCTCCCAAACTTCATATAGTGACTCCCCTACTAATTGTTGAAAATTATGGATATTTCTCTAAAGCTTTGCCACTTTTGAAGGAGGGGTAAACTGGTTGATGAACGCAATCTTAAAATCAGCCCATGTCGTGATTGCTCCAAAGGGAAGTGATGTTAACCATTCTTTTTGTAACACTAGCAAAATTTAGGTCAAAAATAAATTGTTCAATAGCCTTAATTGGGATAAATAAAGTGATAGAGATCGTAACTAGGTTTCCAAAAATATAAAGACCACTAAAATCCGAGTTATAATGAAGAAGTTATGACCAATCAAAGATCCGCGACAAAACCAACAAAACGTAGTTTAGTGTAAAACTTTTTAGCCTTAATTATCTTAATGAAATTTGTAGAGTATGTCTCCACCTTCACGTGGATATAAAGAACGTCGAAAATGGAGCTCGTGTGCAAAAGTTATGGCCTTCCGAAGATACAGCTGTCTGAGAGCAGGATGCGTGTCAGAAACCCTAATTTAACTGAACTCACGATGTGAGCATCATTTCTCACGACGTGAGGAGTCAAACCACTAATTTTTAGGCCTAGAATGCAGAAGTGAAGTCTACGTATAAGACTCACGATGTGAGCCTTTAAACTCACGACGGGAGCAATCTGAATGACCCTTCCAAAGCAAGTTGATGAGTGACGCATGCCATGAGCGAAGCGGGTCCAAACTCACGATGTGAGTTATGAAAACTCACGACCTGAGAGTCGAAATCTTATCTATAAATAGAAATCGAAGCCTTCCAAGTTTGGCAGCGTATTTCCATCCTTTCTCCTACTTCTACACGCTATTAAACCCATCTAAAACACCCCGAAGCCCCAGCAACACCTATCACACACGACGCGAGTCCCAATGCTCTGAATCTTCCAAGAAACTAACTTCTTTCCAATCGAAGTATTGCCCGCGTGAAGCTCGTTTCTTCACCTAAGACTTGCGGTTACGTCAAGAACGATCTTTCTTAGAAACGAAACACTGCTCGATTCACCACTTATCAAGTGAGTTCATACCCCTACAACTATGTTTTCAAATACTTTGTAAATGCTCTTATACACTTTTAAGGGGGGGAATACAAGTAAACACACGATTATTCTCGTGTGAAAAACATAAATCTTTTGCTATACTCTTTGTTATTTAAATCAATCATATGTGATTTATAACTATGTTTCAAACAATAGGATTTCATATACCTCAAACTGTGTTATCAAACAAACTACTTTTAAATCATTTTATAAATTCACATCAAGTCATCAATATTTATTATTAAACTCTTCAAAAGGTTTTACAAAACTTTCTTTTTAACTTTTATATTGTCAAATGCGCGTCTATATATGTATAATTATGTATGTAATGTTTAAAGGACTTAGAAATGCTAACCCACTTTATGTCTTTTTTCTTGTTTGAATGTGTATTTAGAGTAATCGTTTAGTTGTCCGAAGGTCATCTAAACATTAGTTATATATTATGTAAACATATGTAGATATAAAAGTACCAATCAATCATTCAAATACTACAAAGAAGAATACTATAACAGAAATTACTAGTAAGCTATTATAGGTATAGTTTAGGAGAATACTATCATAAACAAATATTAGGCAGAGAATACTATAACAGAGAATACTACAACCGAGAATATTATCATATACTAGTACATACTAAGATACTATAACGGAAAGAACATACTAAGATACTATAATAGAAAGAACATACCAAGATGCTATAACATGGAACAACTACATGATCTAACTATACCAATGATCACTAACGCATTGTTCTAAATGAAAGGTGATAATAAATTGGGTATACATGATCATACAACTTTAATGTGGATACTACGGCCTAGCAATTCGTTGCGGAAGTCACTCTTGTTTCCCAGAATCTCTTGTAGGGAGAACGTTTAGTATGGGAACTACTTATCACATTATGACCTTAATAAAACAAATACGTTTTCTGGTAATTAGTACTGTAGGTTGTCAATTCTGAAGAACCACGAATACTTGCTTTTACCATTATTTTCATATAATGACAATTCTACTTGAAAGTCAATGCAAGCTATTTTCGAGTTAAGATAGTTATAAACTAGGGAAAAACATCCACTTTTTGTAGAGAAACAAACATTCAAAACAGTCGGGTCTTGGCAAAAGACTAATTTTTATACTAGTAGGAAATATGGCATTTTCTAGAGGTTTTTAAACATATACAAACATTTACATTGAATATTTACAAACATTTTCATTCAAACTTTTACAAACATTTACATTCAAACTTATACAAACATTGACCTTAAAAACTTATGAACTCACCAGCTTAAATGCTTATCTACGCTTTCAAAATAATTTGTATTCTCAGGTCATCAGTAGACAGGTATCGATGCCAGGTTTTGAGAAGAATAAGCATCTTCAAGACTCGTCTTTTATTTTGATTATTCATTTTTGGTGTCTTATTACTATTAAAGAACACACTTGTATGAAATTATATTGTTAATGTAATGGGGGATGTTGCTGCTTGTTTACTATTTTGCATTGTTATGATGTTGTACATGACGTCCTCCGCCCCAGAACGTTTCCGTCGTTCTTGGTTTTGGGGTGTGACACTTTTGCTTCACCCTTCAATGAGACCAGTAAAAGTCGAAGCATCACCGCATCTTTATGCTGAACTTTGTGTGATTATATGGTACATGTTACCCTATTATAGTATCATAGGTTAATATAGGTTAATTGACTAAAATGGCCTTATGCTGAAATTTTCCTTTTTTAATATAGGTTAACTGGCTAAAATGCCCTTATGCTGAACTTTGTGTGATTATATGGTACATGTTACCCTATTATACTATCATAGATTAATATAGGTTAATTGACTAAAATGGCCTTATGCTGAAAATTTCCTTTTTTAATATAGGTTAGTTGACTAAAATGCCCTTATCCTGAACTTTGTGTGATTATATGGTACATGTTACCCTATTATAATATCATAGACTCTCAGATCGTGATCTTTTGATTCTATTCCATTCCGCTGGTCCAAATCTGTGTATTCTGACACACAATAGTTAGTAAAAACAAAATAACCTAAACATATATATATATATATATATATATATATATATATATGTGTGTGTGTGTGTGTGTGTGTGTGACATTTTTTTTATTTCTAATACTCATATAATTGTATGTTAAAGTAAAACTATTAATATACAAGGACCAATATGTAACATTTATATTACAATAAAAAAAACACATCTACAAGGATTCAATTGCTAGAAGTCCATGTTCCCAAACGGTTATACAGTTCTCTTGGTATATATTCAGATTAAAAACTACAAAAGATTTTATTATGTTAACCAATTTACGCAATTTCAATAGGAGGAAAACCTATTTCGATATCATTTTGTTAGCTGTAAATAAAGGCGGAAAGTTTTCATCTATATCACTGCCAAAACTGTGAAGATCATTCCACGGGATCAAGGAATTTTCGATAATTTGGTAACAAACCTCCATTTAGGGTGTAGTAATTTTATACTATTTAAATCACATTGATTTATTCTAGAAATCTGTGTAATCTGAATTGATCAATTGACATTAGTTAGTACGCATTCTGCACAACTTCAACTATAAGTATACTATTTGTTTATTATTTCCATGTTCTTCATTATATTGGTCGATGTTTTATACATAAATAACGAAAATTTTCATTCTTCATATTATTGTGGTTGTTGCACACCAAGTGTTCGATGAAATGTCTATGTGGAAATTTTGTCAGTATTATATGTTGGTCATACATTTTTTTACATACCACTAATTAAAATTGTTTCCTATGTTCATGTCAACCAAAGAATCATGGAGTTGAACAACCAACAACATGATGATGTGCCTGAGTATGATATGGAATATGAGCAAGATGATGATGGAACACAAGTGTATGATTCATGCACCAAAGATGGGGAAGGAAACAACAATGAGTAAAATAGCAATTTAGATTCTGATGAAGATATCCAAAACCCAGTTCCTACAATATTAAATAGGAAGAGGGGCATGACTCGACTGCTAAAACTAAAGAATGAATATGTCAATTCTGGTGACAAAAAAAACATCTAAAGTTTGATAAATTGTGTAAGTTTTCAGGTAAGCATAGTGCATTATTCGTTAGCTATTCGGGAGATCTTGTCCATGAGAAAGTGGGATTGAGTGCTTTAGGCTGGAAGAAAGTAACCACGAAAGTAAAGAAGAAACTATGGGAATAGATTACAATAAATACTATTTTCTCTATTATTAACTGCATTTCATATTATATGTATAAATCATTTGTTACTAACATATTTATTATTGCTTCATTTTAGCGCTTTTTTGAAGTTGATGAAACTGGAAAAAAGTTTGTGATGAATAGACTTTGTATCCTTCTATGGTACTTCAGAAGGAAATTGTATGCAGATTACTTCAAGCCAAATCTAGGCAATCCCAAAAAACTTGCAAAAATCCCCATTCATTATCGTGCACTGATTACTGATAAAGATGACTAGAACAAATTCGTGACATATACGCAATCTGAAGAGTTTAATGTTATAATTTTTTTTTCCAAAACTTCTTCATTTGTTTATCATAAACTTACCAAAAAGTAATTGATAAATATATTTTTTTACAGGTTGTGTCACAAAGGAGTATTAAAGTGCGGAATGTCATAGTATGCTCATCAGATGGGACGAGGGGGTTTGCGACTCTAAGGCGGAAGTTTGTAAGCTTGGTCTTTAGCTATATGATTTGATTATATTAACTTCATAGCATTGTAGTTAACAAGATTTTGATTTATATTGTTTACAATTTAACTTTTTTTTATCAAGCTTGAAGAGAAATTGATTTCAAGGAAGATATGCCCTCAAGATCAATCATGTGGTGTAAAGGACGTGAAAGTAAAGGAGAATTTAAAGATAAAAATGTTAAACTCATGGTGGATAAACTAGTAACTTCTCTAAACTTTTTTATTACTTTTACTTTAAGGATTTATATCAGTTTTTTAGGATAATAATTAATCATATTTTGTGTGCTAGATGGAACACAAAAAGCAGATAAAAGAAGGACAAATAAATGTTGAACCGGGCATGGATTCCATGACCTTAGTTTTTGGCAAGCAAAAGAGGCGAATTTTTAAAGGTGTCGGCACGGGAGTCACTTACAACAGATATTTCAATATTCCTCGCAACAAAGGATCCTCTAAGGAGGAAATTAAAGATCTTAAAGTTGCACTGCATAATGGAAAATTTGAGCTTGAGAAAAAATATTGTTTCATATTGTTGGGTTTAGTTACTTTAATTTATATTATTTTGATTTGTCTACAATATAGAAAAACTAACAACAAAAATTGAATTATTGTGATTTTAATATAAAATTGGTCATGTTTTATAGGTTTTTGATGTCTCTAAAATTACACGATGGTTATTTTACATCATTTCTTAACATGTGGTTAAACGGTTAACAATAACCATAATATACAACAATTATGACTACAATTGTATTAAAATGATGTTTTTTCTAAAGTTTTTGTGACTATAAGTTAAATAGTAACAACATAAAAAAATTGTGGCAAATAAATACCATAATTGATTGTTTTGTGACTAATTATTAGCAAATCGTCACTTAAGAAATTAATTACATGTAGCCATTTAGCGAACATGATGATGTTCAACATAATTATATGTTTCTAAAAGATACCCAGTAGTCTTTATATGATATCCAGTAGTCCTTAATTTTAATAATATGTGTCTTTATAATACTTATGATTGTGTTTCACATGATTGCGTGTCTCTATATGATATGCAATAGTAACAAAAATTGATTGTTGTTTTGACTAATTATTAGCAAATCGTAACTTATGAAATTAATTAAATGTGGTCATTTAGTCAATATGGTCATGCTCACCGTAATTACATATTTGAAAAAGATACGCAACTGTCTTAATAAAATTTAAATTGTGTGACAATATATTAGAAAACAAACACACTAAAGCAACATACATATCGCAAGTTGGTGATATACAATCATTATAATTAATAAATAAATGTGTCTACTGACGGTTTAACGCTACAATATTGGATAAAATGATTGATTTTAGGAACAAAATTACATACACAATTACCACACTTTTATAATACGTCCACATGTTTGCATTTTAAAGTGGCTATAAGAGTCACACGATGACGTCACCTTCTGTCACACTTTCAGTGAAAAAATAAAATGTCACTATACACATATGGTCACACTTTTTTGGTGTGTTTGTAGGTCATTTTTGTACTAGTGTATCTATATTATTATATGATTATATATATATATATATATATATATATATATATATATATATATATATATATATATAAGTGTATGCACATATGAATCTGTATATTCATATATGAATAAGTAAAGAGGAAGCGATTATTCATATATGAATATGTTTGTAGTGGTTGGTAGCAGAGGTGGCAGTGGTTGGTGGCGGTTGATGGCGGAGGGGAGGAGAGGTGTTGGATTCATATATGAATTCACTTATATTTATAATCATATAAGGATATTACTCATCTTCCGTCAAAAATAAATGATTCTCACATTCTCAACATTCTCACATTCTCATATTCTCAACATTTATAATTTTCTCAATTTAATATATATATATATATATATATATATATATATATATATATATATATATATATATATATATATATATATATATGTTCATGTAAAAATATAAATATGCTGCGAAAATGAATATAACCAATTAATAGATTACACGTGTATATTAGAACTAAAAGCATTTTATGAATTATTAATGGATATATTTTAATAGTAAGGGTAAGATGGTAAATAGTTTTAGACGGGTAATTGCGGTGGTTCTAACCGACTTATGGTAATTTAATTTTTTGTTTAAAGACTATCATAAGGTCGAGGATTAACTATGAGTTATTCATTTATTTCGTTGCCGCTTCACCTTATGAAGACACAGTGGCAAAAAAATATCTCAACCCTAAAATTTCATTATCTCTTTTAGTTTTCTCCTCCTATACACCCCTCAAAACCATAAACATTGATCTGGATCAATGACACAAACAAAATTTTTGGATGAAGGCCATAGTATTTAAATCGCATTCAAGCAATCTATGCCACCACTTAGTAAAGAAATTCAAATCCACTTCAAATCATTGGTGTCATTCTATTCTAACAAATGTTGTGGAGAAGCTTGAAGAAATTAATGAGATTTTAGGGAAATCGAAGAACACGACCTTATGATCGAAGGATTTAGGTTCTAGTATGTGTTTAACAAGGTTCTCTCTCCCTAAAAAGCTTATTCTTTCAATTCTATGAATCAGATTGCTTCTTCTCCAACCCTCTCAATTGATTGCTATGTTTTTTCAAAATGGAATTTAATGGTTATGTTTTTGTTGTTTTCAGATAATAGTTGTATATATGTAGGGGGTAGCAAAGGATCGGTCAGACATAACCGGGGACCATGACCTATTTTCATATAGTCGAGCGATTTTCGGTTCTTCCAATATTTTTCTTAGTCGGTTTCGGGATTTTAACCGGTTAGGGTCCACCGGTTCCGAGTAAATAATCAGGACCGAATGGAAGTCGATATAATTGTAATACTAAAGCTTAGTATCATCTGCCTTTGTTGTTGTAGTTTCAACATCCGAAGAAGAAAATACACTTGACATGGGTATTCTACCATGTAAGGGTTCTGTCAGAGAGGGTGCAGGCAGTAAACTTCACTTTGATCCCTTCTGGGCACGCACATATCTCAAAAACCAACTCTGTTTTCTCGAACCATCGCATTATGGCGATGACTCCCCTACTTCCATCGAAGGATTTGGGTCCACAATTCGTGAAGTCTTTGTACAAACACTCACTGGGTGCCCGCTGCTTTCCCCGTGGTTAGAGTTGTTAGTACCACTACCCCGTCCGCTAGCACCACTTGCATGGATTGTGTCATGGCGGCTGCCACTGTGGCTGTTATAGCAGCCTGAAAGACAACTGGATCATACTGTGGAAGTGGTGGTGGTGGTGCACAATTTTTGTTTTTATTCGAATTCTTTGGTAGCATCTTTCTGTTGCATTAGTGTCTAAGTCCATAACTATTTTGGTATGTACTTGACCCGATGGTGCATGGTCCTTTTGGGTTGCCTTCACCAAAGCAACTTGATTGGAGAAATATATAGAGAGAGAGGATAATATGATTTATTAATATGTTATAAGAATAATATATTAAAGGAGAAATCATATTTGTTTAATTAATATTGGTCAATAATTAATTAGGAATTAGTTTTGTGATCAAGTGTAATTAATTAAACTAGAGGGTCTGATTTGTAATTATGTGATAGTTACAAAATAAGGTAAGGATTATCTTAAATATAGGGTGAACGAATTTGAGGTGATAAGGCATTAGAATTCGACTATGATAAGGATTCAAGGATTATCTTATGGGTTTGCTTTGTGGATAAGCAACTAGATAAGGATAATGACTGAAACCCTATTTCTACACCTATATAAGCACCCCTTGGCTCATGAATTCGTGTATGCCTTCCCAAGAAGTCCTAAGGACGAATTCTAACCTCTCTCCTCTCTCTTTATACCTTCTCCATTTGCTTTGGTGTTTGTAAGCCATTAGAGGAGTGACACTTGTGACTCTAAGCCTTCCAAAGTCAATACAAGGAGATTTAGGATTGTTATTGCTACATAACAATCAAGGTAATATTATTAACCTATTCTTATGTTAATATGATTACTTATATGCTAGAATTAGGGTTTCTTTATGTGTTCATAATGTTGTGTATCTAATAGTGAAAACATAGATCCAATGCTAGGATTGCATGTTCACATAGGATTGTTTGTACATAAACCATCACTTTCTGCCATAAGGTTTAAAAGATGAAACGAAGGTAAGTCTTTAGTGATGGTTACAAATCAAGTGCTACTTGAATCGGAGTTATCTTAGTTATGAGTGAGTTATGTTCTGACTTTCATAGTGCTCTGAAACAATTCATAACAGAGGTCTATGGAAAATAGACTTACAAATTTTTGATAGTCACCACCTGCTTAGTGAAGTTCTATGAGACGGTTTAATGTTACTAGTTGTTTTGAAAAGGTGATGAGCCTAACACATAGTATGAGCAGTGTAATCACTAATTCACTATGTTATAATTAGTTTATTAGTTCCTAGTATGACGCATAAGGTGCTCTGCCTTCTTGCATGATCCGCGAATGATTCCTTTTCACAATCCTCCTTATGAACTCCTCATTGTTCTTCCTTGCTTCTTCTGTTGATTGTTGCATTGGAGTGGCTATACTTATATACGTTGTTCGTGCGAGAATAGGAATGTCTAAAGAATCTTATAAGATTAAGTAAAATCATTTATAAAGAAAATTTTATGGTGATCCTTATCGGGTCCTCTTATAATCACACAGTGTATGCAAGTTGTATGTAACCAAGATCAAATAGACCTTCGAATAAGTGATCCTATTCTAAAACCACAACCAAACAAGGAATAGGTAGTAGAGCGAAGATCACAAATTCTAAGTCTATAAGATCTCAATTACATATAATCCTGGAAGCATACACTTTGCAACTATAGAACTGCCGGTAAGGATCTTTTAGTTTTTAGATAGGTTAGTTATAGTGCATAAAATACTCCTATAGTATTTTAATTGTATGATCGTTTCTAAAGTTTCTTAGTATATGGATGGACTTGGTAAGTTTTCAGACTTGTTGTTATCTTATAGTACCATAAAATACTCCATTAGTATTTTAAATTTATGTTTTGTTCTAGAGATCCTTTGTATATAGGGTTGGTAAGTTTTAGACTTGTTGCAACACCAATATCCCTCCCAAACACATGTTGGTCGTATCTCAAATAAATACAGTTGATCAGACTATATTTATCCCATATATGATTACATAACTGCCTAGGTTTGACTGTAGTGTCTAACATCTAAATACTTTTGTTTTGTTATTCTTGTGATACTTGTTCTAGTATGTATGCTTGTTTGTATACTTCTTGTAAAATACTTATATTTTAAAAGTATACTTTTAGTCAGAGCACTTTGGCCCCATTCTATTTATAGGTGTATATCTTTTTATGGGTTGATATACTTAGTTCACTATAAACAATGCTCTAATATCAATCTGTCACACCACCAAACCGAGACGGCGGAAACGTTCGGTGGCAGAGGGTGTCATTTATTGTATCACAACAATTGAATAATAGTAATCAAAGCAATAACAACCATTGTATTGTTATTAAAATGTTTACATTGTATTCAAAGCATACATGACTGACTCCAAAAGTAAATAGCAAAGTAAAGACTTAAAGCTACTATGTTCCGTTTTCTAGGAACCCAGGCGTGTACCTGTCTACCAGTGTCCTGAGAATATAACTAGTTTGAAAAAGTGTCAACATTAAAGTTGGTGAGTTCATAAGCATTTTGTTTTAGAAAAAAGTTCTCTGTTCTTTGTAAAAAATGATGTGTTTCTGCAGAAAATCCTATATTTTCTGATGTAATGAATGCTAAGTAAAATGACTCGAACTAGTTCCTTCTATGAGTACTTAGTGTATATAGGTCAGATACAATCTAGATCGAATAGACAATCGATTATGTGGTTCTGCCCCAAGACCACAATAAAACAAGGAACAGGAAATGAGGTGGAGACCACACATCCTACTATCTACCGGATCCTCATCTATATAACCCTGACATATTCACTAGGTATTTACAGAGTTAACTGTATTAGTCTTTTGAAATATGATGAAAGTGTTCCTTAAGAAAATCCTATATTTTCTTAATAAGATTATAATAATACCAGTTCCTTCTATAACCACTTAGTTCATATTGGCTATATATAAACCAAGACTGAATGGACATTTAATTGTGCGGATCTACCCTTAGCCCACAACCAAACAAGGAACAGGAAATGAGGCGGAAACCACACATTCCACTTACTATCGGATATTCTTCATACATAACCTTACTGAATAAACTAATGAATTATAGAATTAACAATGATTATTCGTTACTTGAATGATAAACCGTTTGCTTGTAAACTACTAATGTATGTCCTAGAAAATCCTATATTTCGCATAAAAGTGAGTTGTTGTCTCTAGTGTTTCGAAAATGAAAAGTACAAGTATTTTCCCATACTTCAATTGTTAAAGTGTAGCTTTATTAGTAATCAAAAACTAGCCCAAAACATGTTTGTTCTGTGAACTGGGAGTGATGTTAATACCCTCCTATGATCACTTAGTACATACGAGTTATAGAAATCTAGAACGAACAGACAGTCGATTGGGTGATTCTACCTTAAGCCCACAACCAAACATGGAACAGGAAATGAGGTGGAAGTCACTCATCCTATTGCATGTCAGACATTAATTTCACATTACCCTAATGTATATACTAAGTAATCAAATAGTTATTAACCCTAGTGACTCTTTGTTAAGTGTATTATTACGTGAACAAGTCATTGTTTTATGCATGTGAGTTCTTATAACCATACTAACATACGTTAAACCCTACGACGTACTTTGGATGTCGTAAACGTTAACGGAGTTTGTCACCCAGAATAACTGTAGCTAATAGTCAGGGCGCGGGATTGTCAGTCCCGTATAGATCTATACATAAACTCACGCTCTCCCTCCAAGAGATTTTGGTTTCTAACGATAGACTTCCCTTGGTACTTAGATAAGTACTCGAAGAAGTGTCTCACGAATTGGTTCCCTCAATGAATTCACGGATAATACAATGAAAAACCCTTTTTGTTAATAACATATATCCTTGTAAAAGTAGTACATTTGTTCCTTAGTTTATAAGTGTAT